>NW_023396923.1:2736113-2780598 GCF_011125445.2 Fundulus heteroclitus | reverse complement strand
TATAGGTATCAAACTGTGGCTCGATTAGAATGTGTGCTACTACTTTTATTGGGTTTCGAGTTACATGGCGACAAAATTAGCGAAAAAACACCCCCCAAACCCCCATGTATGAATGGAGTCCGGAGAAAGAAAGCCTCAAAAACGCCTCCAAATGACCAATTTCAACGCTGTATGTGTGTCATGGCTTTCACTACGAACGACCGTTTAACTTCCAGTTTTGTATATATCTGTGAACTATTTCAGAAGTGACAACGGGCATGTGGATATCTTTATCATCTCCTCAACAGTTACTCCTCAAAAGCTCAACTGTCCAAATCAGCGAAATCAGTTTACAATGAAAGTCAATGACGGAATTCTCCAACCGCTAGAGTGGCCCACTCTAGCTTTTTAAATATTCAAACTCGCGAAACAACTTGACCTTACTCGCTCAATTTTCACTCTACGTAGACAAATTATACATCAAAACGTAGGTATTTTTGTCAGGATTCGGGAAATGTAACCCTCATTGGTGTGGCATTTATAGATTTTTCGCAAATCACCTCAGGACCGACACAAACCCGAAACCCTCCCCCATTCATTTCCTATGGAGCGGTTTTGAAAAATGACGTCTAAAATCCAAAACATCACATGTTTTCGCATCGTCGCTACTCCTAAAACCGTTTTATGTACAGGCATGAGACTTTCACACATGAATGTCCCAACCCTTCTGGCACTCAAGAAAAATGAATTTTGTGGATAACTGTTACGGTTTTTCCACAGGAACAATTTGTTCCGGAGTAGCGAATGTGCAAAATCCTGAAATCGCTTTGGAGCTGCATTTTCCCACATCATCCACTTTTTTACATCGTCGCTGTGCCTACACCGATTTTTGTAAAAATATGAAATGAGCTACATGGTCATCAAAAAAGGCCTGCTGATACTCACAGTGAAAGAATTATTTGATATCTCTTATACTTTTTTAGCCAGAGCGATTTGTTCGGGATCATTTCAGAGGATTTCTGAAATTTCATAAAAATGTCCTTTAGATCATAATTTTTTACGCCTTTATTAAACTTTTTCCAGCAAAAACCGATAGCAAGTCTTCTTCCCCTATCCTTTACGAAATAAACACAGAAAAAATTATGTCTCTACCATTTACGGTTCCGGAGAAATCGTGCGTTGTTCGAGGCAAAGTTCTCCATTATAATCCAATAGGCAGACTTGGACACCAAGTGTCTGCACTTTTTTAGACTGGCCCGCTGCAGCTGTGTCAGTGAGTTTCCATGACGACGGAACTCTGAGGGCCAGTGGGAGGACGTTCCATTGAGATAGAATGGCAACTTTCGACGCCAGCTGCAGCGGCTGTGATTAATGTCGAAATCTGAAATTCGCACAGTCACTTCCTCTTAACATTTTAAAATTTTCATGTGACTTTCAGCCATGTGTCAGTTTACTGTCCCATTTTGGATTTTACATGCTTTCCTATTGGGTCTTTGCTTCTAACAGGACCTGGCATGATGTCTAGACACGACCCACTTGGCCAATACAGCACCACCCACCTGTGGGAAATGGCACTACACACCATTTTGGTCAAATGTTGAGTTCTGGGCCCAGATGTGGTGAGGCTGAGTTGCTAAAGGAGGCCAATCTGACCAATGAACTTTGGTCACGTTTGGTGACATTAAGTATTGGCACCCCTATTTGAGGCACTTCCCAGTACAGGATTTGGACCAAACTGACAGAGTACAATCACCCGGAGATACTGAACACAACCATGTTAGCGGCTAACTGTTAGCATGTTGCTAACCGGAAGTAGCTCTAGAAAGGTCTCACCATCTTCTGCTTCACAGAGTCTGTTCTTACTTTAGAGAGAAAGCTCCACAAGAAATTTGGGCTACGTGGCATAAAGCATCTCCAAGCTATCAGGTGTCAAACATCCAATGCTTTTCAATGGGGGACCAAACCCCTTATGGTCCCAATACTGCATGCCCATATATGGCGCTACAGTATAGCTCAGATGGAAAGTGCAGGCTTTGCATGCAAGAGGTCGTGGGTTCGAAACCCGGCGTAGGTGACAAAGATTTTTGTGTTATAATCCTCACAGTGTGTATATTAAAACATGTGTGCTGATCCCATGAAGTATTTTTTGTACCACCCGCCATTTTGAGTTACCATGGCAACATTATAAATGACGTATTTTCTCCCTATTTGAGGCTCATCCCAGTACAGGATTTGGACATACTAACAGAGTACACTAACCCAGTGATACCAAACACAACCATGTTAGCGGCTAACGGTTAGCATGTTGCTAACCGGAAGTAGCTCTAGGAAGCCTGTACAAACTTCTGCTTGACAGATTTGGTGAATTTTAGGATTTTCTCCCTTTTTAGGCACTTCTCAGTACAGGATTTCAACCAAACTAACAGAGTAACATCACCCGGTGATACTGAACACAGCCATGCTAGCGGCTAACCGTTAGCATGTTGCTAACCGGAAATAGCTTTAGGAAGGTCCTACCAACAGCTGCTTAGCCAGAGTTCTTCTGCCTTTACAGACAGAGAGGGCTGCAGCTGTCAGTGAGTCTCCATGACAACGCTGCTAGCAAGAGGTTCCTAGGAGGTCCATTGACTTAACATGGCACCTTTCAACGGCCGCTGCGAGGGCTGTGAAGACCGTAGGAACCTGAAATTCGCAGTGTTACTTCCTGTTGCTATTTCTGACGGTACGGTACGCACCAAGTGGCAGGCGCCTTGCTAAATTTCTTCAGAAATTTTTCTAGTTAATATTAATATTCTTTATTTTTCTTCCTTCACGATTAATGCGGCCCAAAACATAGCGTGCACCCCCACAATATAGGCATCAAAACCTGTGGCTCGATCTCGAGATGTGTGCTACTACTTTTATTGGGATTTCGAGTTACCATGGCAACAAAATAAGCGAAAAACCACCCCAAAACAACCCCATAGGAATGAATGGAGTCGGGTAGAAAGAAAGCCTCAAAAAACCCTCAAAAGGACCATTTTCAAAGCTGTACTGTGTCGCCATGCTTTCACCTATGAACACCGTTTAACTTCCAGTTTTTAGATATATCTGTGAACTACTCAGAAGTGAAAACGGGATGTGGATATTTTTTGTCGTCTCTTCACAGTTACTCCTCAAAGCTCATGTCCAAAAATCAGTGAAATCATCGTTTACAATGAAAGTCAATGACGGAATTCTCCAACCGCTAGAGTGGCCCACTCTAGCTTTTTTAAAGATTTCAAAACTCTGAACAACTTGACCTTACTCGCTCAATTTTCACTCTACCTAGACAAATTATACATCAAAACGTAGGTATTTTTGTCAGGATTCGGGAAATGTAACCTTCATTGGTGTGGCCTTTATAGATTTTTCGCAAATCACCTCAGACCGACACAAACCCGAAACCTCTCCCATTCATTTCCTATGGAGCGGTTTTGAAAAATGACGTCTAAAAATCCAAAACATCTCATGTTTTCGCATCGTCGCTACTCCTAAACCGTTTTATGTACAGACATGAGACTTTCACACATGAATGTCCCAACCCTTCTGGAACTCACAAAAAAGGAATTTTGTGGATAACTGTTACGGTTTTTCCGCAGGAACAATTTGTTCGGGAGTAGCGAATGTGCAAAATCCTAAAAACGCTTTGGAGCTGCATTTTCCCACATCATCCACTTTTTTACATCGTCGCTGTGTCTACACCGATTTTTGTACAAACATAAAAATGAGCTTCATGGTCCTCAAAAGCCTGCTGATACTCATGGTGAAAGACTTATCTTGATATCTCTTATACTTTTTGAGTTACAGAGATTTGTTCGGGACCCTCTTTAGAGGATTTCTGAAAATCCATAAAAATCCCATTTAGATCATAATTTTTTACGCCTTTATTAAACTTTTTCCAGCAAAAAAACGATAGCTTTTCTTCTTCCCCTATCCGTTACGAACTAAACGCCGAAAAAATTACGTCTCTACCATTTACGGATGAAGAGATATCAAGCGTTGTTCGGGGCAAAGTTCTCCATTATAATCCAATGGGACTTATTGTGAGCAAAGTCTCTGCACTTTGGTGCAGAGACTTTGGCTGCTGCAGGTGTGTGAGTGAGTTTCCATGACTACGGAACTCTGAGGGCCAGAGGGAGAAGGTCCATTAGGATACAATGGCAACTTTCGACGCCCGCTGCAGCGGCTGTGATTAATGTAGGAATCTGAAATTCGCACAGTCACCTTCTCCTAACATTTTAAAATTTTCATGTGACTTTCAGCCATGTGTCAGTTTTCTGTCCCATTTTGATTTTACATGCTTTCCTATTGGGCCTTTGCTTCAAACAGGACCTGGCATGATGCCCAGACACGACCCAATTGGCCAATACAGCACCACCCACATGTGGGAAATGGCACTACACACCATTTTGGTCAAATGTTGAGTTCTAGGCCCAGATGTGGTGAGGCTGAGTTGCTAAAGGAGGCCAATCTGACCCATGAACTTTGGTCACGTTTGGTGACATTAAGTATTGGCACCCCTATTTGAGGCACTTCCCAGTACAGGATTTGGACCAAACTGACAGAGTACAATCCCCCGGTGATACTGAACACAACCCTGGTAGCGGCTAACTGTTAGCATGTTGCTAACCGGAAGTAGCTCTATGAAGGTCTCACCAACTTTTGCTTCACAGAGTCTGTTCGTACTTTAGAGAGAAAGCCCCACAAGAAATTTGGGCTACGTCGCATAAAGCATCTCCCAGCTATGAGGTGTCAAACATCCAATGCTTTTCAATGGGGGATCAAACCCCTTATGGTCCCAATACTGCATGCCCATATATGGTGCTACAGTATAGCTCAGATGGAAAGTGCAGGTTTTGCATGCAAGAGGTTGTGGGATCGAAACCCGGCTTGGGAGACTAAGAGTTTTGTATTATAATTCCCACAGTGTGTAAATTAAAACATGTGTGCTGATCACGTGAAGTATTTTTTGTACCACCCGCCATTTTGAGTTACCATGGCAACGTTATAAACAACGTATTTTCTCCCTATTTGAGGCACATCCCAGTACAGGATTTTGACCAAACTGACAGAGTACAATCACCCGGTGATACTGAACACAACCATGTTAGCGGCTAATGGTTAGCATGTTGCTAACCGGAAGTAGCTCTAGGAAGCCTGTACAAACTTCAGCTTGACAGATTTGGTGAATTTTAGGATTTTCTCCCATTTTAGGCACTTCTCAGTACAGGACTTCAACCAAACTAACAGAGTAACATCACCCGGTGATACTGAACACAGCCATGCTAGCGGCTAACCGTTAGCATGTTGCTAACCGGAAATAGCTTTAGGAACTTCCTACCAACTGCTGCTTAGCCAGGGTTCTTCTGCCTTTACAGACAGAGAGGGCTGCAGCTGTCAGTGAGTCTCCATGACAACGCTGCTAGCAAGAGGCTCCTAGGAGGTCCATTGACTTAACATGGCACCTTTCAACGGCCGCTGCGAGGGCTGTGAAGACCGTAGGAACCTGAAATTCGCAGTGTTGCTTCCTGTTGCTAATTCTGACGGTACGGTACGCACCAAGTGGCAGGCGCCTTGCTAAATTTCTTCAGAAATTTTTCTAGTTAGGCGCCTGCCTTGCATGTGCAATGAGGAGGCAGTGCTGTGCGAAGCACAGCACTGCCTCCCAATGCAAATGCATGGGCAGGGCCTATTACTATGCACCTCTAAACTGACTTCTTTATTATTATTAATATTCTTAATTATTTGTGCGTTAATGTGGCCCGCACCGTAGCGTGCACCCCCACAATATAGGTATCAAAACGTGCGGTTCGGTCGGCAATAGTGTGCTACTACTTTGATTGGGATTTCGAGTTACCATGGCAACAAAATTAGCGAAAAACCACCCCCAAAAAACCCATACAAATGAATGGAGTCGGGTAGAAAGAAAGCCTCAAAAAATTCTCCAAATCACAATTTTCAACGCTGTACTGTGTCGTCATGCTTTCACCTACGAACACCGTTTAACTTCCAGTTTGTAGATATATCTGTGACCTACTCAGAAGTGAAAACGGGATGTGGATATCTTTTATCTTCTCTTCACAGTTACTCCTCAAAGCTCATGTCCAAAAATCAGCGAAATCATCGTTTATAATGAAAGTCAATGACGGAATTCTCCAACCGCTAGAGTGGCCCACTCTAGCTTTTTTTAAAATTTCAAAACTCCGAACAACTTGACCTTACTCGCTCAATTTTCACTCTATGTAGACAAATTATACATCAAAACGTAGGTATTTTTGTCTGGATTCGGGAAATGTAACCCTCATTGGTGTGGCATTTATAGATTTTTCGCAAATCACCTCAGAGCGACACAAACCCGAAACCTCCCCCATTCATTTCCTATGGAGCGGTTTTGAAAAATGACGTCTGAAAATCCAAAACATCACATGTTTTCGCATCGTCACTACTCCTAAACCGTTTTATGTACAGACATGAGACTTTCACACATGAATGTCCCAACCCTTCTGGCACTCAAGAAAAATGAATTTTGTGGATAACTGTTACGGTTTTTCCACAGGAACAATTTGTTCGGGAGTAGCGAATATGCAAAATCCTGAAATCGCTTTGGAGCTGCATTTTCCCACATCATCCACTTTTTTACATCGTCGCTGTGCCTACACCGATTTTTGTAAAAATATGAAAATGAGCTACATGGTCATCAAAAGCCTGCTGATACTCACAGTGAAAGAATTATTTTGATATCTCTTATACTTTTTTAGCCAGAGCGATTTGTTCGGGATCATTTTCAGAGGATTTCTGAAATTTCATAAAAATGTCCTTTAGATCATAATTTTTTACGCCTTTATTAAACTTTTTCCAGCAAAAACCGATAGCAAGTCTTCTTCCCCTATCCTTTACGAAATAAACACAGAAAAAATTACGTCTCTACCATTTACGGTTCCGGAGAAATCGTGCGTTGTTCGAGGCAAAGTTCTCCATTATAATCCAATAGGCAGACTTGGACACCAAGTGTCTGCACTTTTTTAGACTGGCCCGCTGCAGCTGTGTCAGTGAGTTTCCATGACGACGGAACTCTGAGGGCCAGTGGGAGACGTTCCATTGAGATAGAATGGCAACTTTCGACGCCAGCTGCAGCGGCTGTGATTAATATAGAAATCTGAAATTCGCACAGTCACTTCCTCTTAACATTTTAAAATTTTCATGTGACTTTTAGCCATGTGTCAGTTTACTGTCCCATTTTTGATTTTACATGCTTTCCTATTGGGTCATTGCTTCCAACAGGACCTGGCATGATGCCTAGACACGACCCACTTGGCCAATACAGCACCACCCACCTGTGGGAAATGGCACTACACACCATTTTGGTCAAATGTTGAGTTCTGGGCCCAGATGTGGTGAGGCTGAGTTGCTAAAGGAGGCCAATGTGACCAATGAACTTTGGTCACGTTTGGTGACATTAAGTATTGGCACCCCTATTTGAGGCACTTCCCAGTACAGGATTTGGACCAAACTGACAGAGTACAATCACCCGGTGATACTGAACACAACCTTGTTAGCGGCTAACGGTTAGCATGTTGCTAACCGGAAGTAGCTCTAGAAAGGTCTCACCATCTTCTGCTTCACAGAGTCTGTTTTTACTTTAGAGAGAAAGCTCCACAAGAAATTTGGGCTACGTGGCATAAAGCATCTCCAAGCTATCAGGTGTCAAACATCCAATGCTTTTCAATGGGGGACCAAACCCCTTATGGTCCCAATACTGCATGCCCATATATGGTGCTACAGTATAGCTCAGATGGAAAGTGCAGGCATTGCATGCAAGAGGTCGTGGGATCGAAACCCAGCGTGGCAGACTAAGATTTTTGTATTATAATCCCCACAGTGTGTATATTAAAACATATGTGCTGATCCCATGAAGTATTTTTTTGTACCACCCGCCATTTTCAGTTACCATGGCAACGTTATAAACAACGTTTTTTCTCCCTATTTAAGGCTCATCCCAGTACAGGATTTGGACCAAACTAACAGAGTACACTCACCCAGTGATACCAAACACAACCATGTTAGCGGCTAACGGTTAGCATGTTGCTAACCGGAAGTAGCTCTAGGAAGCCTGTACAAACTTCTGCTTGACAGATTTGGTGAATTTTAGGATTGTCTCCCATTTTAGGCACTTCTCAGTACAGGATTTCAACCAAACTAACAGAGTAACATCACCCGGTGATACTGAACACAGCCATGCTAGCGGCTAACCGTTAGCATGTTGCTAACGGAAATAGCTTTAGGAAGGTCCTACCAACTGCTGCTTAGCCAGAGTTCTTCTGCCTTTACAGACAGAGAGAGGGCTGCAGCTGTCAGTGAGTCTCCATGACAACGCTGCTAGCAAGAGGCTCCTAGGAGGTCCATTGACTTAACATGGCACCTTTCAACGGCCGTTGCGGGGGCTGTGAAGACCGTAGGAAGCTGAAATTCGCAGTGTGGCTTCCTGTTGCCATTTCTGATGGTACGGTACGCACCAAGTGGCAGGCGCCTTGCTAAATTTCTTCAGAAATTTTTCTAGTTAGGCGCCTGCCATAGCATTTGCAATGAGGAGGCAGTGCTGTGCGAAGCACAGCACTGCCTCCCATGCAAATGCATGGAGGCACCTATTACTATGCACCTCTAAACGGCTTATTTATTATTAGGCGCCTGCCATAGCATTTGCAATGAGGAGGCAGTGCTGTGCGAAGCACAGCACTGCCTCCCATGCAAATGCATGGAGGCACCTATTACTATTCACCTCTAAACGGACTATTTATTATTCTTTACTTCTTCTTCCGTCACGATTAATGCGTTCCGAACTGTAGCGTGCACCCCCACAATATAGGTATCAAAACCTGTGGCTCGATTACGAGATGTGTGCTACTACTTTTATTGGGATTTCGAGTTACCATGGCAACATAATTAGCGAAAAACCACCCCCAAAAAACCCATAGGAATGAATGGAGTCGGGTAGAAAGAAAGCTTCAAAAAAGCCTCCAAATGACCATTTTCAACGCTGTACTGTGTCGTCATGCTTTCACCTACGAACACCGTTTAACTTCCAGTTTGTAGATATATCTGTGAACTACTCAGAAGTGAAAACAGCATATGGATATTTTTTATCGTCTCTTCACAGTTACTCCTCAAAGCTCATGTCCAAAAATCAGCGAAATCATCGTTTACAATGAAAGTCAATGACGGAATTCTCCAACCGCTAGAGTGGCCCACTCTAGCTTTTTTAAAGATTTCAAAACTCCGAACAACTTGACCTTACTCGCTCAATTTTCACTCTATGTAGACTAATTATACATCAAAACGTAGGTATTTTTGTCAGGATTCGGGAAATGTAACCCTCATTGGTGTGGCATTTATAGATTTTTCGCAAATCACCTCAGACTGACACAAACCCGAAACCTCCCCCATTCATTTCCTATGGAGCGGTTTTGAAAAATGACGTCTAAAAATCCAAAACATCACATGTTTTCGCATCGTCGCTACTCCTAAACCGTTTTATGTACAGACATGAGACTTTCACACATGAATGTCCCAACCCTTCTGGCACTCAAGAAAAATAAATTTTGTGGATAACTGTTACGGTTTTTCCACAGGAACAATTTGTTCGGGAGTAGCGAATGTGCAAAATCCTGAAATCGCTTTGGAGCTGCATTTTCCCACATCATCCACTTTTTTACATCGTCGCTGTGCCTACACCGATTTTTGTAAAAATATGAAAATGAGCTACATGGTCATCAAAAGCCTGCTGATACTCGTAGTGAAAGAATTATTTTGATATCTCTTATACTTTTTTAGTTACAGCGATTTGTTCGGAACCGTTTTAAGAGGATTTCTGAAAATCCATAAAAATCCCATTTAGATCATAATTTTTTACGCCTTTATTAAACTTTTTCCAGCAAAAACCGATAGCAAGTCTTCTTCCCCTATCCGTTACGAAATAAACACAGAAAAAATTACGTCTCTACCATTTACGGTTCCGGAGAAATCGTGCGTTGTTCGAGGCAAAGTTCTCCATTATAATCCAATGGGACTTATTGTGACCAAAGTGTCTGCACTTAGGCCGCTGCAGGTGTGTGAGTGAGTTTCCATGACGACGGAACTCTGAGGGCCAGAGGAAAAAGCTCCATTGAGATACAATGGCAACTTTCATCGCTCACTGCAGCGGCTGTGATTAATGTAGAAATCTGAAATTCGCACAGTCACTTCCTCTTAACATTTTAAAATTTTCATGTGACTTTCAGTCATGTGTCAATTTTCTGTACCATTTTGGATATCACATGCTTTCCTATTGTACCTTTGCTTCCAACAGGACCTGGCATGATAACCAGACACGACCCAATTGGCCAATACAGCACCACCCACATGTGGGAAATGGCACTACACACCATTTTGGTCAAATGTTGAGTTCTGGGCCCAGATGTGGTGAGGCTGAGTTGCTAAAGGAGGCCAATCTGACCAATGAACTTTGGTCACGTTTGGTGACATTAAGTATTGGCACCCCTATTTGAGGCACTTCCCAGTACAGGATTTGGACCAAACTGACAGAGTACACTCACCCGGTGGTACTGAACACAACCTTGTTAGCGGCTAACGGTTAGCATGTTGCTAACCGGAAGTAGCTCTAGGAAGGTCTCACCAACTTCTGCTTCACAGAGTCTGTTCTTCACTTAGAGAGAAAGCTCCACAAAAAATTTGGGCTACGTCGCATAAAGCATCTCCAAGCTATGAGGTGTCAAACATCCAATGCTTTTCAATGGAGGACCAAACCCATTATGGTCCCAATACTGCATGCCCATATATGGAGCTACAGTATAGCTCAGAGGGAGAGTGCAGGCTTACCATGCAAGAGGTCGTGGGATCGATTCCCGGCGTGGGAGACTAAGAGTTTTGTATTATAATCCCCACATTGTGTATATTAAAACATGTGTGCTGATCCCATGAAGTATTTTTTTGTACCACCCGCCATTTTGAGTTACCATGGCAACGTTATAAACGACGTATTTTCTCCCTATTTGAGGCTCATCCCAGTACAGGATTTGGACCAAACTAACAGAGTACACTCACCCAGTGATACCATACACAACCATGTTAGCAGCTAACGGTTAGCATGTTGCTAACCGGAAGTAGCTATAAGAAGCTTGTACAAACTCCTGCTTGACAGATTTGGTGAATTTTTGGATTTTCTCCCTTTTTAGGCACTTCTCAGTACAGGATTTCAACCAAACTAACAGAGTAACATCACCCGGTGATACTGAACACAACCATGCTAGCGGCTAACCGTTAGCATGTTGCTAACCAGAAGTAGCTTTGGGAAGGTCCTACCAACTTCTGCTTAGCCAGGGTTGTTCTGCCTTTACAGACAGAGAGGGCTGTAGCTGTCAGTGAGTCTCCATGACAACGCTGCTAGCAAGAGGCTCCTAGGAGGTCCATTGACTTAACATGGCACCTTTCAACGGCCGCTGCGGGGGCTGTGAAGACCGTAGGAAGCTGAAATTCGCAGTGTTGCTTCCTGTTGCTATTTCTGACGGTACGGTACGCACCAAGTGGCAGGCGCCTTGCTAAATTTCTTCAGAAATTTTTCTAGTTATTCTTTATTTTTCTTACATCACGATAAATGCAGCCCGAACTGTAGCGAGCACCCCCACGATATAGGTATCAAAACTTGTGGCTCGATTACGAGATGTGTGCTACTACTTTTATTGGGGTTTCGAGTTACCATGGCAACAAAATTAGCGAAAAACCACCCCCAAAAAACCCCATAGGAATGAATGGAGTCGGGTAGAGAGAAAGCCTCAAAAAGACCTCCAAATGACCAATTTCAACGCTGTACTGTGTCGCCATGCTTTCACCTACGAACACCGTTTAACTTCCAGTTTGTAGATATATCTGTGACCTACTCAGAACTGAAAACGGGATGTGGATATCTTTTATCGTCTCCTCACAAGTACTCCTCAAAGCTCATGTCCAAAAATCAGCAAAATCATCGTTTACAATGAAAGTCAATGACGGAATTCTCCAACCGCTAGAGTGGCCCACTCTAGCTTTTTTAAAGATTTCAAAACTCCGAACAACTTGAGCCTACTCGCTCAATTTTCACTCTACGTAGACAAATTATACATCAAAACGTGGGTATTTTTGTCAGGATTCGGGAAATGTAACCCTCATTGGTGTGGCATTCATAGATTTTTCGCAAATCACCTCAGACTGACACAAACCCGAAACCTCCCCCATTCATTTCCTATGGAGCGCTTTTGAAAAATGACGTCTAAAAATTCAAAACATCACATGTTTTCGCATCGTCGCTACTCCTAAACCGTTTTATGTACAGACATGAGACTTTCACACATGAATGTCCCAACCCTTCTGGCACTCACAAAAAAATAATTTTGTGGATAACTGTTACGGTTTTTCCGCAGGAACAATTTGTTCGGGAGTAGCGAATGTGCAAAATCCTGAAATCGCTTTGGAGCTGCATTTTCCCACATCATCCACTTTTTTACATCGTCGCTGTGCCTACACCGATTTTTGTAAAAATATGAAAATGAGCTACATGGTCATCAAAAGCCTGCTGATACTCACAGTGAAAGAATTATTTTGATATCTCTTATACTTTTTTAGCCAGAGCGATTTGTTCGGGATCATTTTCAGAGGATTTCTGAAATTTCATAAAAATGTCCTTTAGATCATAATTTTTTACGCCTTTATTAAACTTTTTCCAGCAAAGACCGATAGCAAGTCTTCTTCCCCTATCCTTTACGAAATAAACACAGAAAAAATTACGTCTCTACCATTTACGGTTCCGGAGAAATCGTGCGTTGTTCGAGGCAAAGTTCTCCATTATAATCCAATGGGACTTATTGTGACCAAAGTGTCTGCACTTCGGCCGCTGCAGGTGTGTGAGTGAGTTTCCATGACGACGGAACTCTGAGGGCCAGAGCTAGACGCTCCTTTGAGATACAATGGCAACTTTCATCGCTCACTGCAGTGGCTGTGATTAATGTAGAAATCTGAAATTCGCACAGTCACTTCCTCTTAACATTTTAAAATTTCCATGTGACTTTCAGCCATGTGTCAGTTTTCTGTGCCATTTTGGATCAAACCACTTATGTTTCCAATAATGCATGCCCATATATGGCGCTACAGTGTAGCGCAGATGGAAAGTGCAGGCTTTGCATGCAAGAGGTCGTGGGATCGATTCCCGGTATGGAAAACTTGGAGTTTTGTATTATAATCCTCACAGTGTGAATATCAAAACATGTGTGCTGATCCCATGAAGTATTTTTTGTACCACCCGCCATTTTGAGTTACCATGGCAACGTTATAAATGACGTTTTTTCTCCCTATTTGAGGCACATCCCAGTACAGGATTTGGACCAAACTGACAGAGTACACTCACCCAGTGATACCATACACAACCATGTTAGCGGCTAACGGTTAGCATGTTGCTAACCGGAATTAGCTCTAGGAAGCCTGTACAAACTTCTGCTTGACAGATTTGGTGAATTTTAGGATTTTCTCCCTTTTTAGGCACTTCTCAGTACAGGATTTCAACCAAACTAACAGAGTAACATCACCCCGGTGATACTGAACACAGCCATGCTAGCGGCTAACCGTTAGCATGTTGCTAACCGGAAATAGCTTTAGGAAGGTCCTACCAACAGCTGCTTAGCCAGAGTTCTTCAACCTTTACAGACAGAGAGGGCTGTAGCTGTCAGTGAGTCTCCATGACAACGCTGCTAGCAAGAGGCTCCTAGGAGGTCCATTGACTTAACATGGCACCTTTCAACAGCCGCTGCGAGGGCTGTGAAGACCGTAGGAACCTGAAATTCGCAGTGTTACTTCCTGTTGCTATTTCTGACGGTACGGTACGCACCAAGTGGCAGGCGCCTTGCTAAATTTCTTCAGAAATTTTTCTAGTTATTATTAATATTCTTTATTTTTCTTCCTTCACGATTAATGCTGCCCGAACCGTAGCGTGCACCCCAACAATATAAACATCAAAACCTTCGGCTCGGTCTCGAGATGTGTGCTACTACGTCTTTTGGGGTTTCGAGTTACCATGGCAACAAAATAAGCGAAAAACCACCCCCAAAACAACCCCATAGGTATGAATGGAGTCGTGGAGAAAGAAAGCCTCAAAAAACCCTCAAAAGGACCATTTTCAAAGCTGTACTGTGTCGCCATGCTTTCACCTACAAACACCGTTTAACTTCCAGTTAGACTGACACAAACCCGAAACCTCCCCCATTCATTTCCTATGGAGCGGTTTTGAAAAATGACGCCTAAAAATCCAAAACATCACATGTTTTCGCATCGTCGCTACTCCTAGACCGTTTTATGTACAGACATGAGACTTTCACACATGAATGTCCCAACCCTTCTGGCACTCAAGAAAAATGAATTTTGTGGATAACTGTTACCGTTTTTCCACAGGAACAATTTGTTCGGGAGTAGCGAATGTGCAAAATCCTGAAATCGTTTTGGAGCTGCATTTTCCCACATCATCCACTTTTTTACATCGTCGCTGTGCCTACACTGATTTTTGTAAAAATATGAAAATGAGCTACATGGTCATCAAAAGCCTGCTGATACTCACAGTGAAAGAATTATTTTGATATCTCTTATACTTTTTTAGCCAGAGCGATTTGTTCGGGATCATTTTCAGAGGATTCTGAAATTTCATAAAAATGTCCTTTAGATCATAATTTTTTACGCCTTTATTAAACTTTTTCCAGCAAAAACCGATAGCAAGTCTTCTTCCCCTATCCTTTACGAAATAAACACAGAAAAAATTACGTCTCTACCATTTACAGTTCCGGAGAAATCGTGCGTTGTTCGAGGCAAAGTTCTCCATTATAATCCAATAGGCAGACTTGGACACCAAGTGTCTGCACTTTTTTAGACTGGCCCGCTGCAGCTGTGTCAGTGAGTTTCCATGACGACGGAATTCTGAGGGCCAGTGGGAGACGTTCCATTGAGATAGAATGGCAACTTTCGACGCCAGCTGCAGCGGCTGTGATTAATGTAGAAATCTGAAATTCGCACAGTCACTTCCTCTTAACATTTTCAAATTTTCATGTGACTTTCAGCCATGTGTCAGTTTACTGTCCCATTTTGGATTTTACATGCTTTCCTATTGGGTCTTTGCTTCCAACAGGACCTGGCATGATGCCTAGACACGACCCACTTGGCCAATACAGCACCACCCACCTGTGGGAAATGGCACTACACACCATTTTGGTCAAATGTTGAGGTCTGGGCCCAGATGTGGTGAGGCTGAGTTGCTAAAGGAGGCCAATCTGACCAATGAACTTTGGTCACGTTTGGTGACATTAAGTATTGGCACCCCTATTTGAGGCACTTCCCAGTACAGGATTTGGACCAAACTGACAGAGTACAATCACCCGGTGATACTGAACACAACCATGTTAGCGGCTAACGGTTAGCATGTTGCTAACCGGAAGTAGCTCTAGAAAGGTCTCACCATCTTCTGCTTCACAGAGTCTGTTCTTACTTTAGAGAGAAAGCTCCACAAGAAATTTGGGCTACGTGGCATAAAGCATCTCCAAGCTATCAGGTGTCAAACATCCAATGCTTTTCAATGGGGGACCAAACCCCTTATGGTCCCAATAATGCATGCCCATATATGGCGCTCCAGTATAGCTCAGATGGAAAGTGCAGGCTTTGCATGCAAGAGGTCGTGGGATCGAACCCCGGCGTGGCAGACTAAGATTTTTGTATTATAATCCCCACAGTGTGTATATTAAAACATATGTGCTGATCCCATGAATTATTTTTTTGTACCACCCGCCATTTTCAGTTACCATGGCAACGTTATAAACGACGTTTTTTCTCCCTATTTCAGGCTCATCCCAGTACAGGATTTGGACCAAACTAACAGAGTACACTCACCCAGTGATAGCAAACACAACCATGTTAGCGGCTAACGGTTAGCATGTTGCTAACCGGAAGTAGCTCTAGGAAGCTTGTACAAACTTCTGCTTGACAGATTTGGTGAATTTTAGGATTTTCTCCCATTTTAGGCACTTCTCAGTACAGGATTTCAACCAAACTAACAGAGTAACATCACCCGCTGATACTGAACACAACCATGCTAGCGGCTAACCGTTAGCATGTTGCTGAACGGAAATAGCTTTAGGAAGGTCCTATCAACTTCTGCTTAGCCAGAGTTCTTCTGCCTTTACAGACAGAGAGAAGGCTGCAGCTGTCAGTGAGTCTCCATGACAACGCTGCTAGCAAGAGGCTCCTAGGAGGTCCATTGACTTAACATGGCACCTTTCGTCGGCCGCTGCGGGGGCTGTGAAGACCGCAGGAAGGTGAAATTCGCAGTGTTGCTTCCTGTTGCTATTTCTGACGGTACGGTACGCACCAAGTGGCAGGCGCCTTGCTAAATTTCTTCAGAAATTTTTCTAGTTATTGTTTTTTATTCTTCCGTCACCGTTAATACAGCCCGAACCGTAGGCTGTACCCCCACAAACTATATATCAAAACGTGCGTCTCGACGCCGCAAAGTGTGCTATTTGTACTTGACGCCATTTAAAGTTACCGTGGTGACAAAATTAACCAAAAACCACTTCTCAAAACCACTTCCTAGACACAATTGACCTCTCAAAAATGCTCAGCTCAGCATGGCACTTTTTTTTGGTACAGGGGTTTAGGTGTTGGGCTGGTGCACCAAAGGTCGCAGGTTCGCAACCCGCTGGGGGGTACCCAATATATTTTTTTTCTTTTTTACAAGTAACAAATAAATATTTTGAACAACTGATATAAATGAATGAATGATGAAAAAAATTGCAACAGCAAGAACTACCCCCCGGCCAATACAGCACCACTCACCTGTGGGAAATGGCACTACACACCATTTTTGTCAAATGTTGAGTTCTGGGCCCAGATTTGGTGATGCTTAGTTGCTAAAGGAGGCCGATCTGACACATGGCCTTTAGTGAGCTTTGGTGACATTAAGTATTGGCACCCCAACACACCATTTTTGTCAAATGTTGAGGTCTGGGCCCAGATTTGGTGAGGCTTAGTTGCTAAAGGAGGCCGATCTGACACATGGCCTTTAGTGAGCTTTGGTGACATTAAGTATTGGCACCCTTTTTGAGGAACTTCCCAGTACAGGATTTGGACCAAACTAACAGAGTACAATCACCCGGTGATACTGGACACAACCATGTTAGCGGCTAACGCTTAGCATGTTGCTAACCGGAAGTAGCTCTAGGAAGGTCTCACCAACTTCTGCTTCACAGAGTTTGTACTTCCTTTAGTAGTTTGTAATGCCTTTAACATTTTTATTCACATATTTCATTTTTTCATGCTACATTGAAGTATTTAATTATGTTTTAATAACACCAATTTTACATGCTGCTTGGATGCAGACCTTCTCCTGTCGGCTGGTTTTGACGAAGACAAATCCTTTTCACACTCAGAAGATTTGATTTAAAATCCCCAAGTGATAAAAGCCTACGACCAAGGAACTCAGAAGCTTTGCCTTTGACGGTTACGCGCACTACCAGGCAGGCGCCTTCTTCAACTTCTTCAGAAGTTGAACGATTCTAGTGTACTTATCTTCTTGCTCAGTTGTGCAACGCGGCCTCCCACTTCTTTTTCTACTCTGGTTAGAGCCTGTTTGTGCTGTCCTCTGAAGGGAGTAGTAAACACCTTTGTAGGAAATCTTCAATTTCTTAGCAATATCTCACATGGAATAGCCTTCATTTCTAAGAACAAGAATAGACTGTCGAGTTTCAGATGAAAGTTCTCTTTTTGTGACAATTTTGAGCGTTTAATTGACCCTACAAATGTGATGCTCCAGAAACTCAATCTCTTCAAAGGAAGGTCAGGTTTGTAACTTCTGTCATCAAGCAAAAACATAAAATGGCCAGGGCTGTACTTTTGAGAATTATCGATATCGATCAACATGATTCTATTTTATTGATATGTTGTTTTTTTCTAAATCATCCAGCCCTAGTGGACACAACTTTTTTAATGAGCAGACGCCTAATACGTGAATATTTTTTGGGGGTTCTACATTTATACACAGGGGCATGTTAAAAAATGATTGTGTCTTGGAAGATTCATTCACTTTTAAAAGTGAAGCTCATATGGAGTATTAAACACACACGGGGAAATCATGACACAAAACAATGTGTCCACTACAACTGGCCTACGACTACGACTGTCCACTATGACTGAACTTGCAGCGCCAGAACCATATCTGCACCATATTCAGTGTGAGCCCAGCATTAGTTTCTACAACTCTATAACAAACATTTTACTCTTTAAATCATAAAATGGTAATCTACGTTAAGCATTTGTAAAGCATTCCTCCTTGAATGTGCAGCCAAACCTGGATGTTTTTGGAGATTCTGATTTTTGATTTTATAGACCAATTCTTACCTGGCCAGTTTGGTGCCTCTGTTGGGAAACCTGGAGCATAAAAAATACATTAGACAATTCATCCATCAACTTATTATTATTAAATATAAAATAAGTATATAAGAAAAATGAAGGAGAAAAAAAAAAAACAAGATAAATCCAAACCACTAGATTTAATGTATGTTGATGATGCATTGTTATTCATACGAATGTCCAAATTCAAAACTAACATAGTTATTGCCAATCTAATTTATTTACTATTACACAGAGGGCGTTTTGGCTTGATTGAAAAGAAAACGACCACTATCCACAGAAACGTCAGCGACAATAAAGCCGAGGAAGGAGTAGTGAATAAAATATTACTAAAAAATAATCAAAACGAATATTGTAGAAAATTGTTAGCTTCACACATAAATTAAAAACCCATTCTATTTCTTAAATGTATAGTTCTGACAAGGATGGGGCCCTCTATGTACAACTGTGGTGTTTGTACATCTGTAATCCAGGTGGCTATTTGGTGAATATATTAGTAGGAGAACTGTCAGCATCCCCAGGGATGTGATTACTTATTTTAGCTCCCAGGGGATCCTGCATCTGGTTATTTTGTTTTCCCTAGATCCTCCTGTTATACGTTTAGTTTTCTGTTCTGTCATGATTGTAGTTTTGTTATTAGTTTGTTTTGTACTTCTTTCTATTTTACCGATTCTGTCTTAGGGTCTTAGTTTTGGTTTATGGAATAGTTTGAGTTTTGTTGTGGTTTGCTTTTGTTCTTCGTTTTATATTATCAGTCAGGGTTCTGCAAGCTTTTAGTTCAGTTCTGTTCACCTGCCAGCTCACCTCCCTGTTTTCACCCAATCAGTTTGTCACTCCCCTATCAGCAGTCACCAACCTATCAGTTCTTCTTCTTCTGTTTTATGGCGGATTAGCAGGCCAACGTAAAAGGTGCATTTCCGCCACCTACTGATCTGGAGTGTGGAGTGCACAATATTGGAAGACTACGCAATGAATCAATGGAGGGAAAACCGTAAATAATTAAAAAACAAAACAAAAAAATTAATTAATTAATTCTACAACTAAATCCTATTCATTGTTCATGTATCTTTTAGGTATTTGAATGAATGACTCTTGTCTGTCTTGTCTCGTTTCCTAACAATAGTTTTATTGAATTCCCATCAATTCCTATCCTTCCCAACTCTTGTATTAACTTCATTCTCTCCTTTACATATGCAGCACACTCAAAAATAATATGCTGCACAGTTTCTGGATCTCCGCATTTGTCACAATTTCCTGTTTCCCTATTTTAAAAAGACTGTAGTTTAATGCAGTGTGACCAATTCTTAGCTTTGAAATAATTATATCTTTTTTCCTATTTCCATATCTTTTCCTCTCCTTTCCAATAAACTCCTGAATCTGATATAAATGTCTTCCTTTAGACTCATTATTCCATATCGTTTGCCATTTCTTTCTAATTTCAATTGTTATCAATCTCTTAATTTCTGATTTACTTTAAAATACATCCATTTCTATTTGCTGATGATTTAATGCTTTCTTTGCCAGCTTGTCCGCTTCCTCATTTCCATCTACACCCACATGTGCTGGCACCCAGAGGAAGTATACCAGTATTCCTAATTACCTTGTTCTAAATAGACATTGTAACACTTCAAATATTAAATCTTGCCTAGTTTCAGATTTTCCACTTATTAGGCTATTCGGAGTAGCCATTGGGTCAGTACATATTACAGTTCTTAGTGGTTGAACTTCTTCAATCCACTGTAATGCTAATATGATAGCTAATACTTCAGTAGTAAATACTGAGACATGGTTAGATATTCTTTTTGCAATTTTTATTTGAAATGTCGGAATGTATACTGCTGCTGCTGTTCTTCCAGATTCTGGCTCCTTTGACCCATCTGTATATACCTGTAGAACCGAATAATATTCTTTACTGTCTGTACTATTATATCAGTTGATGTATTTTTTCTCCGTTTATTCATAATTTTTTGTATTTGTAAAGCGATCAGTGGCATAGTAAACATCCAAAGAGGAATTGCCGGTATAGGAACAGTTGGGGCTATTACATAGTCTTTCAATCTCAAGCTGCTTGCTTGAGAAGAGTCTAAAAACTTGTTTGTGTTGGCTTTCTTTCCAGAATAAAGGGGTTATTAAACTTAACTCTATCAGAAAGGCTATCCCCCTTTTCATTGTTTTGATTGCATTTTAGTCTTTTCACATCAATTACTGATCCTCCTGTAAGTCCTTTCTTAATCTTTTCAACTGTCACATCAGTAGGGATCCCTGTAATTACCCCTTTTGTCCATTTTTTCCCCTCTGATACTGAACAAATCACATCTTGTCCCATGATTGATTTAATTTCTAGAGCCTTTTTTGTTGCCTACTGTCTTTACAAAACATTAGCAATCTACCATCCCTTAATTTCTTAACACTTTCAACTATTCCTATCATTTCCTTAATCGCTTTGGATCACTTCAGCGGATTGATATTACTGAAAGACCCAGTAACAAATTTCATCAATACCTTAAATTCTTCTTTTCTTCTCCTTGTCATATGCAATCCATTTTCACTATCAGTGTCAGATGTATTACTCCTGTTTTTCTTTCTTTTCCGATTTTCTACTATACCCCATCCATTATTTCCATTCCCTCCATCATCCGCGCAAAAATTTTCATCCTCCATTTCCGGATCACTTCCGGAACTACGTAACTTCCTACCATGCACACTCCAGTCACAGATCAGTTCCTGTCCAATCCACCCCGGCTCTGAGAGCTGTTACTGCAGCCAGAGGACCACCTCGTGTTGATCTTGTCGTGGTTGGAAAAACAACCTATCAATTCGGTTCTCTGTCAGTCACTTCCCTGCCTCTGATTAGTTCCACCTGTTTTCCTGTAATTAGTTTCTACTCAATTCACCTGCTCACTCCCCTATTTATACCTGCCTCTGTCTCCTGCACTCTGCCAGATCATTGTCTTTTGAGCCTTTTGGTGAGTCTAGTCCAGCATTCCCTGTTCCGTTTGTTTGCCTGTTGACCTGACCCAATTAGCCTCCGGATTTCTGAGCCAGCCTGAACCCTGTACCTGATTTTTCCTGCCCTGTTCTGACTGCCTGCTTGTATTACTTGACCAGTTTATGTTTTTGGAGTTTCTAAGTCTGCCTGATCCCTGCTTGTTTATTCTGCTCTACCGACCTTGGATTGTACTCTGACCACTGAGCCTGCCTGTCCCTGTCTTACCAGACTGCCTTTAATAAACTCCTCTAAAGCTCGTCTGCTTGTCTGGCCTGAGTACTGGGTCCTTCTGTCCCCGTTCGTGACATGTTCAGCATTTATGTTATTTATATACTCAGGTATTGGTTAGATTAGTACCAGTCTGGTTAGCTATGTCCTTTATTATTTCTGTAGTCTGTTGGATATGTCCATTCTTACTATTAATTTGGTAAGTTTATGGTTATTTATTTCAGTAGTTCTGTTATATTCATTCATTTTCAGTTTTGTTAGATTCTTCTAATGTCTGGCACATTAATTTTTTCCCTGCAAGGTTCTGTGATTCCCTGCACCTGCTAGTTCATTGCCCCTCCTTTCCTACAACCAAATTGTATCACTCAGTTCACCTGTGCCTATTATCCACCAATTGTTTCGCTGTATCTC
This sequence comes from Fundulus heteroclitus, assembly GCF_011125445.2. NCBI lineage: Eukaryota > Metazoa > Chordata > Actinopteri > Cyprinodontiformes > Fundulidae > Fundulus > Fundulus heteroclitus. The sequence goes on along the minus strand of NW_023396923.1, from coordinate 2,758,508 downwards.
TTCCCCTGTCAAACACATTGTCAGGTCCTCTGTCTTCATTCTGGCAATCCACCCTGTTCTGTTTCCTTCCTTGTCATGTTCTGGGTTCCTGTCTTCCTGTAAGCATGTTTCCTTCATTAAACCACTAACATCTTCTACCTACGACTCTGGACCCCTGGTCTGTGTTTTGGTCCGCCAACAAAATCCTGACAATAACATGTTTTCTTCAAAGTCTAAATGCCAAGCCAAAATTCAGTGCTCCTTTAGCTTTGTACACAACCTCTTGAGCTAGTATGAATCAATAATATTCATTTGTGTTGGTGAGTTTGGGTATGACTGTTTTTAGTCTTATTGCTGAATATGGGATATTTAATAAATGATCTGTGATGTTACCACTGTTGTGCCAGGATATTAAAGCCATGATGAGAGAATGAATGAAGTGAAATTGAATTCTGAACATGTACCATGGGGGATGGACCCGAAAGGTATTTCACACCCAAAGCAGAGATAGTCTCTAAGCAGGGGTGCCTCTGCTGTTGAGCCAGACCCCTCCCCACAGAGGACCCTTCAGGCTGCACCTCTCAGCTCCCTTCACTGTCTTCACTGGGGCTCCCGAGGAGAGGGTGGCGAGCTAGCCACCCCTGCAAACTACATGGAATCCATTCTTCACTTCTTTCATGGGGCCTCACAAGGCCAAAAAGACCCACAAGCCCCTGTGGTGGCTTGTGGGTGTCTCTTTGCGCGGGGGACACGACCGGGCCAAGTTAAGTCTGCTGCCTTAAAGAATCCCTCCATGCCAAAACAGCTTTGTTTATTTCTCCTCAGCTTTACAGGAAAGCGGACATCAGACGGAGCTGAAAAGCCGGCAAAGGACCCACTTTCCCATGCTGAAGGAAAAATCTGCTGAAATCGCCTGCTGCATGCTGGGAATTTGACTGGAACTGGATCAGAGACCGCTGCAGGGCCTTGAAACCGGCCAATCCTGACAACGTTGTGGCTGGGCGCATGTCTGCTGCTGGTAAGAGTTAGCCCGCTGCTGAAAGACGCAGCATATCCCCATTTCCCCCTCCTCTTCTTTGAATGGCCAAAGTGGACCAAACTCACACGAGGCACCAATAGGTTTGGCAGAGAAACCAAAGGGAAAGGTTACATGGTTATTGGGAAATGTTTGTGTAATGCGTTTAAATGGTTGTTTTTAAAACACAAAGAGCTAACGGAAGTAGCTCATGCTATCATTCTGTATCCGGCCATTGCCGATATGATTTGAGTATGTTTTATAGTTATAACAAACATCATCTCCACAGGGGTTTCATACATTGATGGGATATTAATGTTTATGTTATCTGGCTCTCTCATTATGACTAAAAATAAAGCTGAAGTCTTAAAAGTTAGTGCCGAAAATTTGCTAGCCAAAACGGCTATTAGCTTCTGGTAACTTCAGATTTCCAATTATTCAAATACGGTCGTTTCAAGCACATTAACATGGAATATTACTGTTGATTTAAAGGCGTTTCGTTTAACTTTAGGAGTAACCGATTTTAGCGACCGTTCGCTGCAGCAACCTCTACCTCCCAGAGGTATAATCGCATTGATTGATAAAATCGAGCATCCCTAAAGTAATGATTTTACTGAGCAAATCATTCTTAAATGTCATTATATCAAATAATGTTTTAACTCAGGATTTGCATTGTGAATGGGTTGAACACATGCCAAATGTTGTTCTACATTAGTCAAGCTAATTTAACTCCATTCTATGTTCTTAAGTCAGATTTGCAGAGAACCAGGATAGACTGAATTATTCTGATGATGATCACCCACTTGTGTTTTGTCATTTGTGTTCTCTTGTATGTATATAGTTCCTTAGCTTAGCTTCTTTTTTTATCTTCATTTTGCTTAGTAGTTTAGTTAAGTTTCACTAGCCTAGTAGAGAGGATTTATTGATTGAAATATAGCATTAATTCAGATAAATAGCATTTTATAGTGATGTTCTCTGGATGTTCATTTTATTTCTGTTATTAAATTCTTGAAATTGAAGAGAAATTGTCATTCATTTATTCAATGTGTGCGCAGAGTTTGCTGTTAAAAGATCGCCAGTGCTCGTATCATCCCTTTCAACTATTGTCCTGATATCAGCTTAAGAGCCGATATTCACCAGACAATACTTAACAGACAGAGCTATTCATTAAACATTAAATAAATTTAAACAGTGTATAATTGCACAACACCACATCTCATATATATATATATATATATATATATATATATATATATATATATATATATATATATATATATATATATATATATATATATATATAAATAATTTTTTTTTTTTTTTTTTTTTACATCGGAACCAACTTAGTTTGGCTCTTTTTCAAATACTATAACAAGCTTGACAAATTCAGATTCTTTAAAACAAGTTTCAGGAGAAACAGGAATCAAAAATGGATAACTCAATGCAATGTGCTGCTTGTCGGGACTTTGATGCAATCAACTGGGTTCCCTTATATAGGACATTTTTGACCAATCTGTATAATCTGACCCAATATGTATAATATGATTGAATTTGACTTTGTAAAGTGCCTTGAGATGACATGTTTCATGAATTGGCGCTATATAAATAGAATTGAATTGAATGTTTGGCACTAAACCAGACCCCGTTTCAGAACTGCAGGTCCAGACTTAAAACAAAAACTGATCTGAGCAGGTATAGAGGCCATTAAAGCTGTGAAATAACCAACTTTTATATTTAATTAGTGCATCTTTACATATGGATGTTCTGTCAATTTCTCTTTTCAGAACATTTTATTTTTTTATACATATATCCAAACTTGGATAATGATCCAATAAAATTCCATACTTCATCTGGGTTTTTTAGACTGCGCAGGGACCGTGTTCAAACATGCCTTTTACCCTTAATTGTATGATAGCATGTACAGCCTTCCCATGTATGCAAGTTAGTGTGGTCATGCAAACATGTGCTACAGTCTTCAGTGACAGACGGTCTGTTGCTTTGTGCTGCCCCTCCCCTTACTCATTATTTTCTGGTTAGTTGTTTTAAAGTTTGTTAAAAACAGACAAATCATGATGAGAAATATACCTGTAAAGCGCTTGCACATTAATGTTAGAAAGAGAAATGTTTGTTTTAATTTAAATAAAGCATGTTGCTCCATTAATAACCAAAACTTCCATAACATACAGTTGTGTACCTGGGCTGTTCGGTGGCTGGGATGTAAATCTTGGATAAGCTGAAACACAAGGAAAGAGGACAGTGTGTTCATACAATTAAAATATAGACAGAACACTTCAGAACTTTTTAAAGTCTCACAAAATTGCATTTCTAATAAATGAGAAATTCTTTTATTGTTTTTATTATAGTAGCAGAAATTAGTTTTCACTCCATGACATCTGTTATTCACAACCAGGAAAATGTCTAAAGAGTTAAATCTGTAATTGTCGTTAGCACAGGAAAAGTTTGTGTTCTTTCAGCCAGCTGTGTGGCAGTGTGCAGACAGGGGTATGATTTGCACTGTAGTAGTACGATACTGCGATGGACTGGCAACCTGTCCAGGGTGTCCCCTGCCTCTTGCCTATTGACAGCTGGTCACCAGCACCCCTCGTGACCCAATGGGCTTAAGCGTGTTGCAAAACAGATGGATGGATAGTACAACTATAATCTTGAGCTGATTTTCTACTAGTCAATTTGTGTCTCATGTATAAACACTATTGGGTCTTTTTTTTCAGCAGCTGCTGTTTATAAATCCTGCTTGAAAGTGCGTATAGCTCCTGTTTGCAGAGGGGCTTCGAAATACTGAGGAGATTCTGTATCAGAATGCTGATCCAAACCCTAATTAAAATAACCTAAGTTTAAAAGTCTCCACCCTTGACTTTAATAAACACTGTGTTTACTGATTTCTCTTGCACTTGGGAGGGACGCCATTACTATTTCCAGTTTAGAAAAAGTGGCTGGTCCTGTCCTGGTTTAGCCATGGTTTTGGTGTTGTGTTCTTTTGATTGAACTTGATTAGCTTATTATTGGTTTCATGTTAAGTTGATTTATTGTGATTTTATTTTCAACTAATCATAACATTTGTTTTTTATTCCTTTTTATTTCTCCTCCACTGGTTTTTCTGTTTCCCATACACCAGGGTTTCCCAAGGTGTGGTGGCTGCACCCCTGGGGGTGCGCGAGCTGCCACTAGGGGTGCGCGAGGCGAAAACTGTAAGGGCGTCAGAACCCCCCCCCCCCCCCCCCCCCAACACACACACAAAATAAAGATGTGTAAATAAGCATTTATTTTGTAAAGCTCGAAAAACTGTTAATTTAATCAAATAAAAATTTATTGTAATGATTCGTATTTGACTTTATTGCTAAATGCTGTTGCACACTTACTGTTTCTTTAAAATCAGATTGGGGTCATACCGCAAGAAATGTGTGGCTTCCGGGGAGAGGAGTCGTGATTCGACTAATTAATATATATATATATATATATATATATATATATATATATATATATATATATATATATATATATATATATATATATATATATATATATATATATATATATATATATATATATAAAAAATCTCTTGGGGGTGCGTCCACCCGGCTGGGACATGGAAGGGCGTGCGCGACTAAAAAAGTTTGGGAACCCCTGCCATACACAATAATTTTGATAAATCCAATTACTACTCCTTTATTTTCCCCCTTCATTTGTCTTTTTATAAGAGCAAAAACTACTACGATATTTTAGATTTTAACTTTACCTCATCTGATGGCATTTAAACCATTGTTTTCAAGCCCTCTTTATCAATGTCTCTAGGGGGCTCCCCAAAATAACTGTTGATTGATAAGCATGCAGTCCACAATATTCAAGACTATAACTTTAGGCCAGAATTAGGCAACTCTCTAAAAACACAAACACACATTTTTTATGAAAACAAAATAAAAATGAGTGGTATGCTTCCAATTAGTTCCATGTGCAGACATGTTTGTGCCGTTTTCCTTGGATTTCAGACTAGCTTCTCTCGTTTTAGTCTTCTCAAATGGGCTCTCAGATTACACATGCAGCCTCACAATGTTACTCAGACTTCGTGTAGTCTTCCTGTCTCGCAGGGTCCCAACACGTAAAAGGTGTCCTTGTTGGGGTTCTAGTCCGGAGGCAACCTGCTCTGAGCTACCCTAACACAATGACTCTTGATGTTAACCTTATACAGTTTGTCTTAAATAGGGAAGAAGAAAAGATCTTACGTATACACTCCAGTTGAGATGCGGTCCAGTTTGGAGTACTGTTGACTTGCTCCTTTACACACTTGATGAGACTCGAAGTTCCGGCCTTTCTCACGTAACCTGGAATACACTGGTAGCGATATCTGCTATCAATCTGGAAACAGCTATTCTCTGGTAAAGTAAAATTCCTTTGGGGAATTTTTGGACATTCACAGTCACCTGAAAGAAAAACACAATTTTTTTTATTACTACATTATTACAGTATTGTTCCAAGCAAATTATATCAAAACTAATCTCACGTGAGTGTTTTTTTTTTCTCCCCATCCTCTTTTCAGCTCTTTTGATAGTTATGGTAAAAAAAAAAGAAATCCTGGGCCCTTTCAATTCTAGTTTTACACATCAGAACCCAGTAAAATAATTCAGATAAAACTCTATAAATCTAACCAGAGCTCACCTCCATAAAAACCGTGATTTTGATGACTCTTGAACATGCATGACTGTGTAAGCACAATGCCAAGAAAGAAAGACATGACCAATGAGTTTAGAGAAGCAATACTTGCACATGTTTGAACAATTTGGTTAAGGTTTTAGCCACTGGACTGGTCAGAGAAATTGCAAAAATAAAAAAACTCCAATCTTCAACTCTCCAAACCTGGTATGTTACCAGATCAACTAACAAATAGCTCCCACAACCTTTCTTACACTATAACTTAGCACAATTATTAGAAACAGGAATGCATTTGACACCATCATGATTTTTATCAAGGGGGGAATTCCTTGAAGATTCACCAAAATGTCTGACCCTGTAATTAGAACAAAGTTCATGAAAACCTGTGTCTCAGATTGTACCAGTTTCAGTAAGCATGTTTAATGGTAAGGTTAATGATGAGACAATTACGATAAGTATTGTGTGCTTTTGAATAGCTACGAGGAGGAAGTCTCTTGTTTTTAAAAGGAAATGGCAGCGATAGAGTTTCAAGGCTGGACTGGAAGGAACCACAATATTTCTGGAACAATGTCCTTCTAGAAGCTGAGCCCTGCATTAATATGTTCATACCCACGACCAAGGCTTGTGGTGGATGGAGGTTGAGAAAGCTTAATCCCTAAAAGGAAAACATTTAAACACAATTGCATTCTTTCTGAACTCAGACTGAACAATTTAAGATAAATTGCAAAAAAAAAAAAAAATGGAGGTCGGAGAGAAAACAATTGCTTTCAAGTTATTGGTGCAACAGGTGGTTGGAAAAGCAGTTTATTGGCCGTTTTTCAGCGGTAGCTTAATTTTTTTTTTTAAACAAAGGTCTAGCTGAGTTTTTATACACAAGCTTATTATGTTGGAACTTAATGAAAAATGTTATCTGTACCTGAAATTCAAGAAGTTTCCAGGTATGACAGTAAGGTTAGCAGAGGCCTTTTTTGATATGAACGACATATGGGCAGCCGTTTCACCTCAGTTGGGTGCTATATAAGTTTTGTTTTTGATTGATTTTTTTGCCTGTGCAGGAGTTGGCAGCCCTTGCATGAAGGGTTTTCTGATGTTTGATTACTTTTCAGGTGTTCTCAGCCAACCCAAGCCCACATAAGATTAGATAGATAATCTTTATTTTCCCATGGGGATAATCTTTTTCACACGTCATTACATAAGTTACTCCGTATGTGTCATGATTTTGTCTTTGGATGAACCCGGACACAGCACGCACACACAGAGCTGGTTTAAGAGAGTTTATTGCAACAGTGGATGGTGATGACATGAAGAACCAGAGTCAGTTACCAGATGGGAATGTAGGATGCAGGAGGTACAGAACAGAGTTGATAGTCCATGAAACCGAGGAGCTGCACTGCTGCAGGATCGGGAGTGAGGACCAGAGACCAGCAGCGCAGAAAACAGAAACTTAACTAACCAGACGGAAACAAGGACGGGAGCAGAAAGGCATGGTGTTGTAGTAACTGAACATTACGAGCGGGCAACGAAGAACAAAGAGGTGAGCTTATGAAGGGGTGTGAACAGGTAGGCCGTGGGCCAGAATCTGTAGGATGACTTTTCGTATGAACTGTCAGGGGGCAACTTAACCTGACTCTAGCCAGATTGATATCGCTCCGCCTAGCTCCACCTAGCTTCACTCACATATATCTGGGACCTCTCCCATAGAGAGTGATTTCTCAAACCAATTTTATTGTCCAGCCAATCAGGACGCAGGGCTGGAGTTTCATAGATGTGACGTAGTGGAGAAGCGACCGTGAGACTGATTCAGGCAATGGCGGCTTGCATCGAGGAAACATTGATGCTGCTATTTCTTCCGTGTTGTCCAATCTACCTAATATTGTTTCATTAAAAGAACATCAGAGAACGGCTCTGAAGGCTTTTGTTGGTGGAAACGATGTTTTCGCCCTTCTCCCAACTGGATTTGGCAAGTTTTGTTTTCCAGGGCGCGCCCGTGGTGGAGGCGCGCCCTGGCGGAGCGGTTAGCGCAAACCATGTTAGGAGGCCTTTAGTCCTCGACGCGGTCGCCCGGGATCGACTCCGATCCGCGGCACTTTGCCACCTGTTTTCCCCCTTCTACCTGTCAGCTCACTGTCAATAAAACTCGTGCCACTAGAGCCGCAAACAAATTAAAAAAAAAAAAGTTTTGTTTTTCCCTGCGTCGCTCTCACAGCGTCACGGGTTGGCTTCGGTGTGAGTGGTTGAAATAGCACTTATTTCTTATGGCTTATCCAATCATATGCAAGAATTTTTGATAAGGCCCAGCCTGCAAAAAAGGCAATTCCTATGGATCAGTCCCAGATGGATGTGAGTGGAGCTAGGCGGAGCGAAATACATCTGGCTAGAGTCAGGTTAGGTGCAACTTTCTTCCACCGGGATAAGTTGCTACACATGGTAGTGATCTCAAAACACCAATGTTCCCATGTTTTCACTTGCACATTAATAAGTTAAAGCCGATAAAAAATCTAAACTGTTGCGCTCCTGTCCAAGAGGTCACGTGATTCGATTTTTGCTGCTGAGCCAATCGGATCGCTGTATTGTTAGCTGAGCGAGTTCAACCGTTCATCATGGCTGCGCCCATAAAGGGTTGTAAACATTTGTTTCCAGACGAAGAAAGCCCAATAATAGCATTTTCTGGCGCCAGTTGGCAAAGATCTTTATGGCAAGGAAAAATTTTCTAACACGATTGTCCCTGCTGGGATCGGGAGGGGTGCTGGTGCTGATCGCCAGCTGTCAATGGGCGAGAGACGGGGTAAAACCTGGACAGGTCGCCAGTCCATTGCAGGGCAGAAATATCCCAGACTTTTGCCCAATTTACTGTGGTATCACCAAGACCTGCTGCACAGGTGTCGTCATGCCAAGCGACTTATCCCCGCCAGAATTTGTATCCCCTGCGCCGGGAGTGTGCTTGAAATCAATAAAACTTTTAACGTCCAGCTTTGTGAAGTCTAAATATTTTTAAGCATCACATTCTGATAAAATGAAATTGATTTTTTTGAACTCCTAATACATTGTTCTATTTTTAAAAGCGACATATCTCGTTTTCTTAATATAGTTAATATCTCTATATGGTTCTTGGTTGAATTAAAATCTTATTAATTTTGGCTTATTCAGTGCTCATTTGATAACGCGAAATCCACTTTATATGATCCATTCATGCAGGTTTAGCTACCAAAAAAGAAAAAGAAAAAAGACGAACAAGCAGACAGCTGTGATGGACTCAGGAATGTGGATTTGTGGTTTCAGCTGAAAGACATGCGACAATCTAATAACATGAAGCTAATATTTTTTTCATTTTCATTTTTTAACTGAACAATAATGTAACGACACAATTGGTATATTTCGTTAAGAAAAGTAAAACATCTTCATTTCCACGCCTAATAGGTTGGAAATGAGGCGGAGTTGACTGGATTCACTCTTCCAGCTGAATGCGCTCCCAATGCAGGGGATACAAATTCTGGCGTGGATAAGTCGTTTGGCACAACAAAACCTGTCGCCTGTGCTATCCTAGTGCAGCAGGTCTTGGTGATACCACAGTAAATTGTGCAAAACTCTGGGCTATTTCTGCCCTGCGATGAACTGGCGACCTGTCCAGGGTTGTACCCCGCCTCTCACACATTGACAGCTGGAGATCGGCACCGGTACTCCTCGCGAACCCAGCAGGGATAAGCGAGTTAAAAAATGGATAGATGGATGGACTATTGTGCTATTTATTTTTCCTTGCCATAAAGATCTTTGCCAACTGGCGCCAGAAAATGCTATTATTGGGCTTTCTTCGTCTGGAAACAAATGTTTACAACCCTTTACGGGCGCAGCCATGATGAAATGGTTGAACTCGCTCAGCTGACAATACAGTGATCTAATTGGCTGAGCAGCAAAAATCAAATCACGTGGCCTCTTGGACAGGAGCGCAACAGTTTAGATTTTTTATCGGCTATAACTTATTAATGTGCAAGTGAAAACGTGGGAACATTGGTGTTTTGAGATCACTGCTATGTGTAGCAACTTATCCAAGTGCAAGAAAGTTGCCCCCTGACAGTTGATACGAAAGTTCTTAAGGAGACGTCCTACAGATTCTGGCCAACAGACTAAGGTGGAACCAGCCTTCAGGCTGCATCCTGACAGTATGAAAAACGCCTCACAAACATCCACAGCAACCTTTCCTGACATGCGCCGCCTGATAGACATAACATAGATGGCGCACATCCCTCCCTTGCCTTATGCACACCTGTATAAACTAACAATTAGCATAACAAGAAACATAAGGCATGAAGGATTTGTTTGTTTAGTGTGATGCTAAAGGGACAAAACTATCTTTGAAATGGCCTTTCTTTTCAAGGCTAGTGTTCTGCATCTGTGGCCAGATTGGAGTAAAGTAGTGAAGAAACAGAGGGAAGAGTGGAATAGAATGGGTTGGATGATAGTAGCAGCAGGAGGTGGGGAGCAACAAAAAATTATTTTATTTTGCAAATGACATGGCCTCTGCTGTGCATGTTTGAGTGGGATGGTGACAAGTTGGTTCAGTTTTTTGTCTATGATGAGACCTGAGATATTTGAAAAATTCCTGACCTTTTCAACTGGTGATGTGATTGGACTCCACGGGTGATTTTGATGCATGTAGGGCCAGTTCTTTTGTTTTATCAATGTTCCCTGTACTATAGACATAATACTAAATCCGTTTATTACGATGATATGCACTGGCACAAAATCTGTATACAATTTTTTACATTTTTACTTTATGAATAGTTTACAAATTAAGGTACTTCACTTTCAGCTTCAGCCGTGTTGAGATAGGATCTCAGTTTTTATCTGGTAGATAAGGAGTCTGCAGCCTGCTGTTCCACAGCTGCAAGTGACTTATTGGCTCTGTAGGTCACTTAATATCTTTAACAAAGAAATCTATTCAATTTCATTTAAATAGCACCAATTCATAATATGTCATCTCAAGGCACTTCACAAGTCAAATTCAATCAAATCATACAGATTGGTCAAAACGTTTCCCATCTAAGGAAACCCAGTAGATTGTATCAAGTCTTGACAAGCAGCATTCACTCCTCATGAAAGAGCATAAAGCCACAGGGACAGTCGTCTGCATAGTGTCAGGGTGCATTTCTGCATGCTGCACCCAAGACATTTTCCAGCACCTTCCTTCCTCCAGCCAGCCCTGATTCCACTCTCCTAATCATCTACACCTGTCAAACTCTAATCATCTCGGATTCAATCCACCTGCAAGCCTCACTACATAAGCTCACCTCAGTCTCCTCATCTTCCCTCGTCGTCTGGACTCTGGTCTTCCCACAATCCTCCCACGATTGCATTCACTCCTCCACGATTCTCTCCCTTGCTTGGATTCTACTCCAGGGCTCAACACCGCTTGGATCCCGCTCCAAGTCCTGCTCGGGTCCCGTCCCGAAGCTCTCCCTTCAGCTCAGCTCGGATCCCACTCCGAAGCTCAACTGCCAGCCTCGGGTTGCGCCCGGGTTCACCTGCCGTTCTCCTGCCTCCTCCTGTCTGCCTGCTCCTGCACTCATCATGCACCTGCCTCTGCCTTTAAAGGCTCCACAAATCATCCTTCTTCAATAAAATTCACAAAACGCAGCTCTGTGAGTGTGGTTGTGTTTGGGTTAATCAGGACAACTCACAACACATTGTCCATGGATTTGCAGCAATCCTTCATATTGAGCAAACATGAAGCGACAATGGAGAAGACAACTCCCCTTAAACAGGAAGGAAAAGCCTCCAGCAGAACCAGGCTCAGTGTGAATGGTCATCTGCCTCGACCGACTGGGGGTTAGAGAAGACAGAGCAGAGACAAAATGAGACAAAGCACAGAAGCACACATTGATCCTGGAATCCTTTCTATGTTATATGGTAATAGTCTTTCCTGGATCATGTCACAGGTAACAGAACGTCAGGCCAGGTGTACCTACTATGAAGGAAAAAAATGACAGAGAACAAGAAGTTAAAGGATGATAAAACAATAAACAACGCAAATTGGAGAACAGTAGGAAACCTCAGCAGAGTGAGAAAAATAGACCCTGACGTCCTCCAGACTTCCTTATAGTAAAGAATTACAAGGTCCAGCCTTGAAGCATAGACAAATTTTTCAGCACCACCCCTGGACAGAATATTTCTAATTTTGGCAATATTCCAAAAAAAAAGGTAACCCTGGAGACCTGTTTAATATGGGATTTATTAGTCAAAAACAACACCAAGATTTTTTACAGCTGAAGCTGAAGCCTCATTTTCCGAGCTTAAAACTAGATTTTCACAGGCCCCTATACTCATTCATCCCGATCCAGCCAAACAATTCACCCTTGAAATAGATGCATCTGATACAGGTGTTGGTGCTGTAATATCTCTTATCTGAGTCCGATAACAAACTTCACCCTTGTGCCTTTTTTGCTCGCCGGCTGTCTCCAGCCGAGCGAAATTATGACGTTGGGGACCGTGAACTGCTAGCCATTAAATTGGCCTTAGAGGAGTGGCAACACTGGTTAGAGGGATCCGAGCAGCCCATAATCATCTGGACAGACCACAAGAGCCTCGCTTATCTGCAGTCAGCCCGACGTCTCAATCCCCGTCAAGCCCGCTGGTCCCTGTTCTTCTCCAGATTTAATCTCATCATAACCTATCGACCCGGCTCGAGAAACATCAAGCCTGATGCCCTCTCAACAATTCGCACTTCAGGAACAGAAAAGGTAGCCGGCGCCCATTCTTTCCCCCACATGCACTGTTGAAGCTTTACGTTGGGATTTAGAGGATCAGATTAATCAAGCTCTGCACCTTGATCCTGACTCGGGTACCGGTCCCGCGGAGTTAAAATATGTCCCCAAATCAGTCCGTCCTGATGTTTTACGTTGGAGCCATGACTCGAAGTTCTCTGCCCGTATAGGAATATATCGGACGCAGTCGCAAGTGTCCCGTCGCTTTTGGTGGCCGTCTTGGACTAAGGATGTGCGTGAATATGTTCGTGCCTGTCCTGTGTGTGCTCAAAACAAACCTTTGAATCAGCCTCCTTCCGGTCTGCTCAATCCTCTCCCTATTCCCAAGCGCCCCTGGTCTCACATCGCTCTGGACTTTGTTACCAGACTCCCTTCATCCCAGGGAATGACCACCATACTAACTGTTGTTGATCGATTCTCCAAAACTTGTCAGTCTCCTACAGACTGCACAACTTCTAATAAAGCATGTATTCAGACTTCATGGCAGACATCCTTTCTGACCGGGGTCCCCAGTTTGTCTCCCAGGTCTGGCGGCACTTTTGTTCTGCTCTTGATGCCCGCTACACTCTCACCTCCGGATATCACCCTCAGACCAACAGCCAAACCGAGAGAATGAATCAGCAATTAGAAACCACCCTTCGTTGCCTCACCTCATCATCACCCACCAACTGGAATAAGTTTTTGCCATGGGTCGAGTATGCCCTCAACTCCCACGTTTCATCTGCTACTGGACATTCCCCCTTTGAAATAGCCCTTGGATACCAACCACCTCTCCTATCTACCGATGAACTCCAGATACCCGTATCATCAGTCAACCAATACATCAACCGCTGTCAAGAAACCTGGGGATCCACCGTCACTGCTCTTACTCTTACTCTACTCACTGCTGGTTCGCCGACCAGCGCCGTGTACCTGGGCCCCAGTATCGCCCCGGTCAGAAGGTCTGGTTATCATCTAGGGACGTATTAACGAATCCATCCGCCAAGAAACTTTCCCCCCGATTCACTGGACCCTATGAGATCGAATTCGTCATCAGCCCCACCTCCGTTTGTCTGCGCCTGCCTCTTCACTCCCGAGTTCACCCCACCTTTCATGTTTCCCAGATTAAACCAGTAATTGACAGTCAGTAAAGAACTAGCTCCTCAGAATCCCCGTGGCTCAGATTTTGCTCTGGCAGCTCCCCTCATACTCTCTTGGTGGTACCAAGCCGCCGTGAGACCCCCTTCCCTGGATTCACCTGGTTCACCCGCAACACTCCGGCATTACCATCAGCATTACCATCTGTCAGCCCTCCAATCACTTAGCCACCTGTTACCATCAATGAGTCACGGTCACAGAGCCCCCTTGTCATTACTCTCCCTGGATAGGTCTTCTCGGCTAAATGGTAAGCGGCGCAGCTTCTGGTATTTTCCCCTGGTTCGATCTCTCATAACTTTGTTCCTCTTTCTTCCCATAGTCGTTCCAGCACTGACGTTCAGACCTCGCTCGAGCCACACGTTGTTCCCCCTTGTCCAAGCCTTTAATAAACGTCTTAAATTTATTCCTGTCTCCCGTCTGTATCTGCATGTGGGCTACACACTTAAAAACCATGAAAGGAGGGAATAAACGCTGACAGATGACGTGGCCACAGGTGGAGAAAACTTATTAATTCACTGGAAGAGCAGCGACAGACACAATTACCGAGGGAAGCTGTTGTCAGATGTTCAATCTACTTAACTTTCCAACCTGCTGGTTTGCATGAATCCAAAGAAAACCTTTGACCACCACTACTTTATTCATGCATCTGTGGACAGTTTGAGATGCTCTTCCTAAAGTTAAAATGATTGAACACCGATAAAACTCAGACTGGCAGATGTCCACTTTGAAAGACCCTGCCAGGCTCTGCCAGGTTTTATTGGTTGAGAGTAGCTTCAGTTTAAAACCATGAATAAAAAGTCTAGACGGTACTTTTGTGCTCATTTTCCAAATGACGAAAATCCGTCGCAGCGATGTAGAACTTTAACCCATGGGCTATTAATCTTAATTCTATGAAGGATTTTTAAAATTTTGGGCTCTAAAAAGATTATTTTGGTCTCCAAAAGGGGTGTGTGCGCGCACCCCCGCCTGTATCTGCCACGGACCTAGGATTATTCTAATTCTCTATTATTGATGAAAAATATGCTGCTCTAACTCTGTGAAGGGTCTTTTTATACAACAGTACTGTTTTTCCAGATTAGGTAGGATTAGATACCTAGATGTGTATAACGCCATCTTCTCTCCAATTTCCTAATATTGTGCTTCAAAATACACAGCTCTAAATTAAATCAGGGCCAGCTGCCCCACCCTGGTAAATTTGGTCTAGGACTAAAGGTAGAGAGTCAGATCTTTTAGTTATCAGGGCCCACTCCTTTTGAACCAACTCCCAGTTTTGGTCCATGAGGCAGACACCCTGTACACTTTTAAGACAAGGCTTAAAATTTTCTTGTTTTTTTATTTTATTTAAGTTATTTTTTATAAAACTTATAGTTAGATTGGTTTAGGTTTTCCTGAGCTATCTTTTTAGCTGGCATTCTATTAGCTGTGACATCATTCAGGGGAGCCAGATCGTCCGCTATTACCATATGACATAGAAAGGATTCCTAGATCAATGTGTGCTTCTGTGCTTTTTGTGTCTGCTCTGTCTTCTCTAAGCCCCAGTCGGTTGAGGCAGATGAGCGTTCACAGTGAGCCTGGTTCTGCTGGAGGTTTTCTTCCCCGTTAAAGGGGAGTTTTTCCTCTCCACTGTCACTTCATGCATACTCAGTATGAGGGATTGCTGCAAAACCATCGACAATGCAGACGACTGTCCGCTGTGACTATACACACTTTCATGGGGAGTGAATGCCGCTTGTCAAGACTCGATGCAATCTACTGGGTTTCCTTAGATAGGAAACTTTTTGACAAATCTGTCTGGAGGATTTGATTGAATTTGACATTGTAAAGTGCCTTGAGATGACATATAAATAAGATATATAAATAAGATTGAATTGAATTGAATGGACTGGCTAGAGAACATTGACGCTACATTAGGCAAGGTGCAAATGTTTGAAGAAATTACATCTTAGCAAACTTATTTCCATTTACCTATTTATTGTCTAATACCATCCGTAGTAAATTTCAATTGTGGGATTTAGGTTTAATTAAAAGACTATCTGAGCTAGGGTTAACCCAATATAATAACACGGGCTGATATCAATATCTGATATTAACACACCTGACGCTGTGGAAAAAGGGCCAAAAAGCTGACATTGCTTCCTTGCTTCAGTTAGACACCCCCACAGTCCTGTGCTGCATCAGTGCTTGTTAACAGTGACGCTGTTGTACATATCAGACAGATGCTAGTGTATGAAGAATTCCCTAACATCGCCGTTACATCCCTAATATGACAAGTCAGTGAGGATTTGTTTCAATAACAAATCTCAATCAGAAATATTTTAATATACCTGCCTCCTCTAGGTTTTATGTCTGATACTAAATTAGCTGAAAAACTCAAAACGCAACCTGGTTATTTTTTACTGAGACAGGACAGCAAAAAGAAATTTTCTTGATTAGGTGATTTATAGATATCCCTTTACCCTTTAGCAAAGCCTTTTATACACAAGAATGCCATGAATTTAAAAACCATTCAGCACAGAAACATTTTTTTCTTCCCTGTACTGTTTCCAGTTAGATCAGATTCACTGATGACAAATACAGTAGCTTCAACAGTTGGATTGGAAAATTATAAACAGGTACATAGCAAAGAGCAAATACATTTCAGCTATCTTCAATTTGGTGAATCTTTTCCCTTAAAACATTTAGCTGCAAGGCGTGTCTCACAATCAGGCACCTTATTAATCATCTAATCAGCTTAAAAAAACTCCTAGTAAAGACATAAGATACAAAATGAAACAAATGACTGCTAGCTCGGGGAAGCATTCACCCGGGAACCAGCACTGATGGTTAGCAAGTGTTTGAGTAAATGATCTACTACACGTGGAACACTTTAGTTATACGTTTCATTATTTTACACCGACTGTTGTAAACACCGCGTAGGGAGTAGGGAAATACACATTTAGCCACAAAAAAATATTTTGAATATCCTGTATTTAAAAATAGATTTAGTCAGTGCGAGTTTTGGATCGTCGATTGATTTTTTTTTTAAAGAGAAAATTGTATATGTAGGTTGGCGACATAATTTTGTCCCTACCGGTGCTGGGGAGAGGCGTCGTCCCGAGAAAACACACCATCATGACGCAGAGAGAAGTGGAGAACCGATCTGGATCCATCTGCCAGCACTGGGATCGTCTACAACATGTTCCCCGTGGAAATCCAGGACGGTAAAGACCATCATCAGAGGGCAATCTGCTGCCACCGCGGTGGCCCGCTGTCACTCTCGCGCTTTCGCTTTCACTCGCTGACTTTAAGCCACGCACCGCCAATAAAATTATGTCCGTGAGCGCACAGACATCATATACGTAGACGCGTCATATAGAGCGCAGGTTCGCACGTCAACGTCACCGCCATATTGTATGTGGCAGAAAAAAGTTGAGTTCTGTTATTGTGAACGTGGGTCAGAGAAGATGCCTCATTCCTGTGCTGCATGGAAATGTATTCTGGATGACTTCACTACTTGTATCTGCCTTCTATAAACTAAGGCTGCACCATGTTGCAAAACTGGACACACTAAAGCTGCAGAGTGGTAACACAGGCTATATATATATATATATATATATATATATATATATATATATATATATATATATATATATATATATATCACCAGCACCCCCGCGACCCCATGAGGGATAATGCGGATCAGAAAATGGATGGATGGATGGATATATATTTGTGTGTGTATCTGTTATGAATATAAGGATCAATTTGTGTGTGTATGTGTTATGAATATAAGGATCAATTTGTTAAATCTAAACATTGTGGTCTTCATTATTTCATAAAACCGTGTCAGTGTGTAACGATTAACCCTACTCGCACTAAACGGACGCCATCTTGACTACAAAGCGGAAAGGGAGGGGCTAAGGACGTCGGGAAGTCAGATGTTCCCATTTTAAAAATAATGGCGGACAATTCAGCCGAGACAGCCGGAGCTGACACCGCAATCATATAAATGTAAGTAATGGTGGTAATACGAGGCATTGTACTCGATAGGTGTTTGTAAAATACACGAACATACCTCATGTTCAGCCAATATTTGGAGGATCCTGCGTTGACGTCGGAGGCGATGTAATTTCAACATGCTGTGAATGTAAACGATTGTTGTTTTTATAATAAAAAAAAAAACGCCGGCATATATTTTTTGGCAGTCTGAAAAATTTGCGGTCACGTGTGTTGCGTTCGTCACGTCATCCCGTCATTTCCGGTAAGTTTTTTAACATAAGTGTTCCTTTTGGAACACTACTAACGGTCGAAAGTGGGCACTACGGCAGTAAGTGGTCAGTGCACATCAGCAGTGCACTGACGGAAGTAGGCGGAATGAGACGCGTGAGCGCACTTTGCGCTTGCCTCCAATGACGCCATGTTTGTAGTTCTTTTAGCAAGATAGTTTGTGGTAGCCTATAGACACCTCTATGGTGTAAGTACGACGGCGTATTAGGGCCACACATGAAGAGAAAAAATATTTTTGCCATGATGAGACTAAAAAAATTTTTTTAAGTGTGGAGGTAGTCTTTGCCGTGCTGCAACTGTACAATCATCACTGGAAGCGGTGGCCTACCAATAACGTCTTTCCCTAGTGATGCTTACACGGCAGTTCTGAATTTGAGATTCTCGAAATGTTGAGTTTAATCTCGTCATGGCAAAAAAAAAATGTCCCTTCATGTGTGGCCCTAATACTCCGTAGACATTATATTTAGACGCCTCTTCGGGCGGGTACTGCCTATTCTGCATCCGCGTCAGAGCGTCCGCCATGTTGAATGTGGCAAATCTGCAATTAGTCTGAGTCACTTAAACAGTGTGAGAGGGAGTTTAATCTCAGAACATACTTTATATACGTAATATTTTTAATTTTGTTACATTACGAGTTTATTTTCGTATCCCTTTGGCTTGATTCTCCTGACTTTATACTCGTAAAGAATAAAAATAATTAAAGGAATCTATTTTTCAGATACTTACAACTGCGACATTATGTTAACACAAAGGTTAAAAATATGACAGAAATAAATCACAGTTTTGTTGAACTATTTAGAAGAGCATATCATTCAAAATTAAGTACTGGTATTATATCAGCCACATATAACTGCTTATCACAGAACAATACCCACTCCACAGCATATATTAAAGCAAAATGGGAAAGGGAAACAGGGAGTGAAATATCAGATGAAGAGTGGAAAAGAATATGGCAATATCAATGGAAATGCTCCAGTTCAATGACCTGGCGGGAATTTAACTGGAAGAACTTTATTAGATATTTTATTACCCCATCCCAGAAATCTAAATTCAGTGACACCACCCCTACTTGTTGGAGACAATGTGGTCAACAAAGTGCAAATCACCACCATGTTTTTTGGGATTGCCCAAAAATTCAAGGTTTTTGGTCAGAAATACATAATTCAATACAGGACATTTTCAGAAATGATCTGCCACTGGACTTTAAGACTTTAAATCTGGGATGTGTTCCTCAAGACTGGTTGAAAGTGGACAAATACTTAATGAATATTCTGTTGGTGGCCAGCAAAAAAGCTATTACAAGAAAATGGCTACAACCAGAAAGCCCAACACTGGGAACATGGAGAGACATTGTGGTGGAAATATACAAGATGGGAGAAAGGACAGCCTATGTTAACCAAAAAATGGAACTCTTTTTAGAGCGATGGTTGAAATGGGATCTCTTTGCTCCAGCCAAGTGGCGTAACAGCCCGACCTTATTAATATGACTTTATAATGTAAATGTATCCTATTGTATGAATATGTATGTGACAAACTCCCTGTATGTATATAGTTCTGTTCTAAATGTGTGTTGCTCCCCACTTCCCCTTTCCCTGGAAAAACAATAAAATATAAATAAAATAAATAAATAAATAAAGGAATCTAACCTGGGCCTAAGACTCCAGGACTGAAATAGTGACTATTCTGGAAATGCCCCCCCCCCCCCCCCCCCCCTTAATTCTCATAATATGACGTTTTACTCATAATATTACCACTTTTGTCTATTTTTTTACTTTATTGTCCTTGGACTTTTTTTTCTCAAATTAGTAACTTTCTATTTAATACTCCCCCAAAACGTCTGCTCCTAATCTGTGACTATACCAGAATTTAAAAGGTTCACATGTGACACGGTTTTATGAAATAATGAAGACCACAATATTTAGATTTAACCAATTGACTTGTATATTCGTAACACAGACACACTATATATATATGGAGGACATATATATATATATATATATATATATATATATATATATATATATATATATATATATATATATATATATATATATATATATATACGCACACAATTATAGAGTCTTCCCATTAGTAGGTGGCGCTATATATTGTTGTCACTCTCCCTTTTGTTGTACTTCCGCTGCTGTCGTTGTGCCACAGGCAGGTTACAGCGAGGGGGGTAGGTAAAGCAAAGGCGCTGCTTAAGCATTGGTAACCCATTTTATGTGTTCGTATAGTGTTAGTGTAGAAGCTTTTAAATCAACTTGTGACACTTAAGAGTATTTATGGTCGCATTTTCATCATTAGATGGACGGTCGGCAGCGGTTTTAGCTCTAGCTTAGGTTAGCTAACTGTAACGGCTTTGTTTTCTGCAGAGCTGTCCTAACATATTAGACAAATTAAACCTCTTGCCGACTATGATGTGAAGTAAGCTTTGCTATTTACACGCTACACTCGCCTAAATTTCTCCTGCTAACTAAGCAGCCAACAGTGTTTTGCAGGAAACCGCAGCACTGATCGGGACCATGTCGCTTTACGATGATCTTGGTGTTGGTGCAAGTGACACCAAAACCGAAGGCTGGTCCAAGAACTTCAAGCTGCTCCAGTCTCAGCTGAAAGTGAAGAAGGCGGCCCTGACCCAGGCTAAGGTACAATACCGTGCTGCCAATAATGGCGCAGAGCAGAATTTAGTCCATAACAGAGTTTTGTTCATAAGGAAGCTAGGTGCATACATTTCACATAATGTTTTGAAGTTTTAGATGTTTTTATGGCTACAGAAGCACAAGGAAACAAGTTACACAACTGTGTAAACGGTTAACTAAAACTATTTCATAGTTAAGGATTTTATACAAATTTGACTCTAAATCCTCCTTTCAATGGCTACTGTTGTCAAACCTCCTAGATTTCTTCATAGGAGCATATTTTTGAAAATACAGTGTCTCCTCAGGACACTGTATTTATATTAGTTGGATCAGCTGTTCTTCATAAATAACACTAAGTTTTTGGACTGGTGTCAGTATTGTTTTATTGTATGTTTCGAATATGGTGGATTGAAGAGAATATTCCAACACTTATGAGAGGAAATCCTTGCCTTGCAAAAACAAAGAAAATCAGCCAAAAAGAGTTCCCAAATCAGGGTTTCTGCGGGGCATTAAAAGTCATTAAATTAAATTTAAAAAAATTGAGGCCTTAATTGGCATTAAATGTGATTTATCTGTGGCATTAAAAATGCCTTATTTTTTCCCAAAAAAATACATTCATAAAAACAGTTTCGTCAGATATATTATATCAGATATAACTGATTCAGCGTGTTTGCGCGGAACCAAACACGCTGAACTGCTTCCGGTTGATCATGAAGCCGTATGTTTTTACAATGTTCGGAAAAGAAGCTTGAGGCGGAGCAAGAGCTAGAGAATGGGAAAATGCTAATTTAAACAAAAGTGGACATGGCTGCAGCCTGTCAACGGTAAAGATGACGAAGGATTTTGCCGTGTTTGTAAAAAAAATGAAGCTGCACAATGGGTATCAATGCTTCACGATCTCACATGAATAGTCCAGGGTATCCGCGGGGGTGCGGCGTTTACCCACTTATTTTTCAGTCATCATTGCCTATATCAACTTCTGGAGCGATATTTGTGTCTTTGTTTGGTGAGACAGGTGTTCAGCGCTTAAACGTCACGCGTGTGGTCCAAATCTATTTGCCGCGTGCTCACCTTTGATAAACTCTTCTCAACCCACTATCCTCGCGCTCGGTTCCGTGTCTGCTCGCATGCTAGACCTGCTCCTTCCACACTCAATACCAGCTGTGCGCTCGCTGGATTCTGTCTGTGCGCTTGTAATTTCAAAAACTGTCCACATCACCAGCCAATCATAGACAGGTTTCTTTCCATCCAGAGTAGGGCTTGCAAATACTGCATTCAGATGGATTAAATCGAAATGCTGCAGCTTTTGGCAGAAATTACTAAACATAACGGTGGGATTGAAGACAAAACAACAACCAATAAACAGTTTGATATTCTAGCCTAATGTTTAGTTTAAAATAATTCCTTGAGTTACTAAGTGAGGTGTGAAAAATGTTTTTCTCTTTTCTTTCCAGCTTCTGGGAGGTGATGCAAACGTTTCTTGTGATCGTAATCATTGTCATCATTATTTAAAGAGCACTTTAACACGAGATAAAACAAAATAGCATCTAATAAAATTACTTGAGTAAAGACTCAACAATTTAAAAAAACAACAACAATAATAATAATAAGCTGTTTAAATCCTTAAAAACAAACAGAAGTTTTTTAAACTGAACTCTAAGATAAACAGGTAACCAGTGAAGGGAGGCCGGGAGGGGGTAATGTGCTTTATTTTAGGTTTTTCCATTAAAAGGTGTGCAGCAGCGTTTGAACCAGCTGTAGACATTTGAGTGAGGACTGACTGATTCAGAAATAAAGAGAATTACACTAATCCAGCCATGATTAATGAAGGCTTGGAGAAGGGTCTCCATATTTTTACCTTGAAAGAATAGGTTTTACCTTTGCTTTGTTCCTTACATGATAAAAATGACTTAACTGAGGTCCCTTTTTGACT
>NW_023396923.1:2641113-2733613 GCF_011125445.2 Fundulus heteroclitus | reverse complement strand
ATCAATTTTATTTTATTAGAATGTGATGTTTAAAAATAGGTTAAATGTTTTATTGATTTCAAACACTCTCCCGATGAAGGGGATACAAATTCTAGCGTGGATAAGTGATAAGTTGTTTGGCACAACGACACCTGTCGCCTGTGGTATTCTAACGCAGCAGGTCTTGGTGATATCACAGTACCCTGTGATGGACTAGTGACCTGTCCAGGTTGTACCCCGCCTCTCACCCATTGACAGCTGGAGATCGGCACCGGCACCCCTCACGAACCCTGCAGGGATAAGCGTGTTAGAAAATGGATGGATGGATGGAAGAACTGGGCTATCTCTTTTTCCCTGCCATAAAAATCTTTGCCAACTGGTGCCAGAAAATGCTATAATTGGGGTTTCTTCGTCTGGAAACAAATGCTTACAACCCTTTACGGACGCAGACATGAAGTGGTTGAACGCGCTCAGCTGACAATATAGCGATCTGATTGGCTGAGCAGCAAAAATCGAATCCCGTGACCTCTTGGACTGGAGTGCGACAGTTTTTAGATTTTTTTTTTTATCAGCAATAACTTATTAATGTGCAAGTGAAAACGTGGGAATATTGGTGTTTTGAGATCACTGCTATGTGTAGCAACTTATCCCGGTGGAAGAAAGTTGCCCCCTGACAGTTCATACGAAAAGTCATCCTGCAGATTCTGGCCCACGGCCTATAAAATGAGTAAACGCTACTGATGGATTTTTGGGTAAACTAAATAGAGCCGTGTTGCATGTCATTGTTTCTAAAACGGCATTTTTCTGAGCTGCGTCTAAAAGGGCAAATATTGAGAGTATACTCACTTCTCTAGGGACCACTACACCACTGCAGACAGCCACAGATCAGCTGAAAAGGGCAGACAACAGCTAACAATGTCAAGTTACATTTCTGTAACCAACGCAGTCACGTCTGCATTAGCTACCAGCAGCATGAGCTTGCTCCAGCAGCAGCTGGAGCAGACGGTATAAAAAATATTTCTACGGGCATTAAAAAGCATTAAATTAGGATTACTCATTCCTGTATAAACCCTGTAACTGCTTGCAGTTCTAGTTATTATTATTATTTTTTTTTTAAATTACAATTATATTGCAAATGCGACTAATTGTCTAGCCCAGGGGTCGGCAACTTTTACTACTGAAAGAGCCATTTGGACCCATTTCAGACAGTAAAGAAAACACTGGGAGCCACAAAATCCTTTTGAAATTTTAAATGAAATAACCTGCACATAAGTGCTTTTTTGCAACAGAATGGACCTGCACCAGAACCAATACACCTCTGCGCTTGTACTTCTACTGTTTTATGGAAATCATCAACTCTGCTAATGTGCTTGGTGTGAGTAAACGCACATCATTGTCGGATTATTTGATTTTCAGCCCATATAAATGGTTCATCCGGAATACTTTCTTTCCTTTTAATCCGAACACATTTTAATCACATCTGCGAAAGTGAGCGAGCTCCTGTCATTAACCAGCTACCAGCTGCATTAGACGAGCTATCAGACGTTCAGGCGGCACCTGAGACTCGACTTCAGCCGTGCAGGACTCCGCTCACAGCCTCGAGCCAAGCGCTGTTCGTTTCCTCACTTTGAAAATGAACAAATGTCAGAGATAGTAACGACTCTTACCCTGCTGTTTAGCTCTCTTCACCCTCATCAATGACTCCATGTTATTTTAGGTCACCGTGTTTGTCATTTGAAGAATTTACTAAAAAAAAAAAAAAGCAGCATTTAAAAATGCCGCCTCAACTCTGCCTCGCTGTGTTTGTCACTGCAGCCAGTGAACTACCAGTTCTTCTTCTTGAGTTTGACGGTGAGCAAGATCTTTTCAGTGTGCATTACCACCACCAACTGGTGAGGAGTGTTGGTCAGCCAGCATTGACGACTGCCTGTGACTCCGCGACAAAATTATTTTCAACACCTGAGCCGCATCAGAGCAATCAAAGAGCCGCATGCGGCTCCGGAGCCGCAGGTCTAGCCCTAGTATGAAAGGCAGTCAGTGAACAGCCCCGGGACCATGTTGGATGGTCCTAGTGGACCGACAGGCTTCAGACTTATCGGTCCTCTTAACCGTATGATTAAGGTTGAATTACATTTTTCAGGGACACTACAACCCAAACATTGCTTTACTGATCTACTCGCCCTTTAAGAAACTCATGCAGAGGGGACTGGTGGGACGGGCTAACATTCTGCTCTCACACTTTGGCATGGCTTTCTTTCATCAATAGTGTTGCCAACTATTTAGCAACTTTTCAGACCCCGCTTGGGTTTTTTTAATTTTATTTTTTCTTAAAAGTGACAAGCAGCAACTTTAACGTTTTTTTCCTGTGTTGTCTGAGACATTGGCAATGAGTAAAAGCACCAATCGCTCTGAGTTTACCATCTCTTCAGTAAACTGCGAATGCAGCTGTGAGCCCCTCCTGCTTTGTCAGTCAGCGACACCATGCTGAAGTCAGAGAGACGATACCAACTCGTCTGTTTCCCACTGAAAATGAGTCACACGAGTAAAACATCCACTAGATTACAAAGCTGGATGTAAAAATATTATAAACATAATATTTAATGGGTAATGGTATTGTAGTTTGGATTCAGGTAAATATTATTTAATAATAGAAATTATTTTAGAGGTTTTTTTTGTTTTGAATTTGAGCATATTTACTGTTGAGTATTGATATTCCTCTCCTCGGTGTTGTGTGTGTGTGTGTGTGTGTGTGTGTGTATGTATGTATGTGTATGTATATATGTATGTATGTATATATATGTATATATATGTATATATATGTATATGTATATATATGTATATATATGTATATATATGTATATGTATATATATGTCTATATGTCTCTGTATCTCTCTCTATATGTGTGTGTGTGTGTGTATCTATATCTCTCTCTCTCTCTATCTATCTCTCTCATATATCTCTATATATCTATATCTCTATATCTATATATCTATATATATATTCTATATATCTATATATCTATCTATCTAATATATATGTATGTGTGTATGTATATATGTATGTGTGTATGTATATATATGTATGTGTGTATGTATATATATATATATGTGTATGTATATATATATATATATATATATATATATATATATATATATATATATATATATATATATATGTATATATCAGTGTTCAAGTCATTAAAAAAAAAATCTGAGTCGAGTCCACTACTCATCCGAGTCGAGTCACTATTGACGTGTGATGTATGACATGAAGCAGTAACAGTCCATTGCACTAATAACTCTTTCGCTGTAGTTACCCTTAGTTTTACTCGGTAAAACGACTGCTTTTTCCAAGTCTAAGACGTCTCCTAACCATGGTTTTTAAACATTGTTGTTATGGAACGCGCAACAGCGACTCGAGGTACGCTGATAGGCCGCATATGAAGGATGTTAAAGCCGCAAGCGGCGTCGATCGGCCCTCGCAGCCAAGCGCACTCTGGCCTATTGGCCACCGCCGCGGCTCCGGGCGGCCGGCGGGGTTCGCGCACCGCCGGCCGCCCGGAGCCGCCCGGCCGCCCGGAGCCGCAGCGGGGTTCGCGCACCACCGGCCGCCCGCCACCGCAGATGCTGTCACGCATTTTCCTCGCCCGTCCACCGGGCGATTCCCACAAACGTGTTCGGCAGCGTTCCCCCATGACTCACAACAAATCTGGTGTGGATCGGTCGATGCAGCGAGGAGATACAGCCGTTGGATAATGATAATGCATTTGGCCACCGGACCGGACTAAATTGTTCGGCGGGCCGGAAAATTTATACCGATTCCTGGACGGTGACTACAAACAGAAAAAAACGTCTGATGACGCCAAGAACGCCGAGCCGAAGAAAAACATCGACTTACCTTTCTATCAACTCGGCCCGTCTTTCCGAGCCCTCGACACTCAACCCATCGTTTGAGCTGAACGTTGGTATGTTGTTCCACAGTTCTACCAGTAAAATGGGCGCCTGGACATCCTTTTGTGAAAGTTTAACAGCTGTAAAGTCGGTCATATCCTTGTGTCTGTTGCATGTGTAATGGCTGGCTGCTACGTGCGCTCTCACACTGTTTGCCCTTCCTTAAGGCCCATTCATACCCTACGTTTGGCCTACACGTCCGTATTTCTGTCCGTGCGTTCTATCCGTTGAGTCCTTCATACCTCCGTCCGTTGAGGTGCGCAATAACCAATATGTCCTCTAGGTGGCAGTGCTGAGCGCCAATGATTCGTCACTGATCAAACACGACGACGGTCCAATACGTGATTTTGTTGTATTTGCTCCGTAAGTAAACTTTTTGTTTGTCCCTGTGCCCCGGACACGACACATCATATGTGTGGGTAGTTGCGGACAAGCTCCGCAAGTTGTTCCTCGAATCCCGCCATTGTTTAAAGCCCAGAATTACAACCTTCTTCGTGATTTTGTTGATATTTTGTACTACAAACTCAATAGCGCCCCCACCGTTTCCGGTAGTATTGCTCCGTATTGATCCGTTTCGTCCGTAAGCGTAAGCTCCCAATGTTCGTGTCAAAGTACGGACGAAATCGACGGTTAGAACGTATGAAACACTCCACGCGTATCCGTATCCGTCTTTTACGTGAGGTATGAATGGGCCTTTAGCGGCAAGGGGCGTTGCTCATGAGATGGTGACGTCACGTGCGCGGTACGACATTTAGATATTAAAATCATACACCAAATAATATTCTAATGACATATTAAAATTATAGCCTAATGATATAAAAAAAGTCGAGTCTTTTTCTCAATCTCCGAGTCAGAATGATCTGAATGTAGGAGTCCGAGTCCAAGTTCGAGTCATCAGTGCGCAAGTCCAAGTCAAGTCACGAGTCTCTAAATTTAGCTAATGACTCGGACTCGAGTTCGAGTCTCGGACTCGAGTACTACAACACTGGTGTATATATATATATATATATATATATATATATATATATATATATATATATATATATATATATATATATATATATATATATATGTATATATATATATATATGTGTGTGTGTGTATATGTGTGTATATATATATATCTATATATATATCTATCTATCTCTCTCTATATCTCTCTCTATATATCTATCTCTATCTCTCTCTCTCTGTCTGTCTCTCTGTCTCTCTCTCTATCTGTCTCTCTGTCTGTCTCTATCTATATGTCTCTGTATGTATCTCTCTCTCTGTCTCTGTCTGTCTCTCTATATATATATGTATGTATCTATATATGTATCTCTATGTCTCTCTCTCTCTCTATGTCTGTCTATCTCTCTGTCTCTCTCTCTCTCTCTCTGTCTCTCTCTCTCTCTCTGTATCTCTGTGTCTCTGTGTGTCTCTCTCTCTCTCTCTCTGTCTCTCTCTCTATATCTGTCTCTGTCTATGTGTGTGTTTTGTTTGCTTTTGTCCCAAATGTTTAAAAGTTAAGCAGGTTGTTTTGATTTAAAAAAAAAAAAAAATATTCATAATGGTACCGATTAGGGCTGTGCATAAAAATTGATACAAAGATTAATATCGATGTTTTTAAAAACAATTTAATATCGATATTCTGGACTTCAATATCAATATACCTCCCAACCCCTAGGGGGCTTTATTACAGCGCCCCATTACAGTAGATTACACAGCGAGAAATTGCAAGTGAGACGAATTTGCGGAATGACTGACAGGATTTTAGAAGCGCCTTCATCCCTAAAATCAGACGTTTGGGCACATGCTTGGTCTCTGTGATACGGTAAATGCATTGAACCAAATGCATTTTATGTATTCCTTGTAATATATCAGTGTTCAATAAATTGAACATATAATATTTGGCTGGTTGAATGACTTTGAGCATTAATCGAGTAATATCAATATTGGAATCAAATCAAATCAAGCTGAGCTATGTATTGAGATTCATATCGTATTGTGACCCATGTATCGAGAATGGTATCGAATCAGCTCATCCTAGTAGATACCCACCCCTAGTACTGATAAAATGTAGAATCAATAAGTATCGATAGTATCAATAAATCCTTAACGATACCCATCACTGCAATAAAGTATCAAAAATGTCTTGCTGCCTGTGTTGTAGCTGAATCTTGGGCTTCATTGGATCTTCAAACAGCATGCTTATCCCAAGCATGCCTCAAAATCCAAATAATGGCTCTAAAAAGTAAATGTTATGCTTTAACATAACATTTACATCTGGTGGCAACATCGGCTTTAGCACAAAGTTTGAAATGGTGGCTGAAATGTCAAATAAGGCTGCACATTAGCTGTTATGAAGGTGTTATTTATTTTCCATAATTGGATTAAAAAAGGCAGATTTCTTGTATGCTGTCCTGAACAGACGAAAAAAGTTCAAATAAGCGTCGCTCTTTGTTTTTAAACCATGCAGATTATTCATAAAGGTATTAAATCAAACAAAAAAAAAAACACAAAAAACCTGCATAAAGTCACAGTTGATCACTGTCTAATCCTCTTTGTGGGTGTTCTAGACTCAGCGGATGAACAAGACCACTGTTTTAGCTCCTGTTATTGATCTGAAGAGGGGAGGATCCAGTGATGACCGACTCAACACAGACACGCCTCCACACACCGCTATTGGGCTAAAGGTCTTCCACCACCACCGATATTAGAATCTTAATTGTCTTCTGTCAACAACCTGAATAGATTTGTCTTTATTTGATTTGACTGGCTTGCGCCTCCTATAGGATGCGGTTCCCAGCGGTTTCTCCTCCGGGGACGTGCTGATCCCGCTGGCAGACGAGTACGACCCCATGTTCCCCAACGACTATGAGAAGGTGATGAAGCGTCACAGAGAAGAGCAGCAGCGTAAGAGGGAGCAGGAGCGGCAGAAGGAGATTGAAGAGAGAGAAAAGTAAAAAGTTTTCCCTTTTGAAAACTTGAAACTATTATCTGAAGGTTTAAAAAGAGGTCTGCTGAACAAGTCTTTTCCCTTGGATGGTGGATGGCTCCTTGGCATCCTAATGAATGTATACCAGCTTTGTCCCGATAGAGCAGTGGTTGCAGATAAATCAGTCATTACAGAACAACATAGATGTGAGAAAATCCTAAAGCTGGTGTGTTTCAGGAGGAGGAAGGAGAGACACGAAGGTGGCGCGCCGAGCGGTTTCTCTCGTTTCCCGGCAACAGAGGAAGACTCAGATGAGGAAGAAGAGTATGAAAAAGAGTGGAGGAAACGAAGTGAGTTGTTTTCACCACGAGGGTATATAGTTTATTAAGTAATGAGGAGCTAGGCTTATAATTCAACAATGCTCCTACAATGGCTCACAAGGGACAATCAAACACTGACTTTAGAGACGGCTTTTTTTTTTATCCAGACCGGATTTAAATGAATTGGTATCATTGAAAATAACAAAACAATTTACTTCAGTGATTCGGTTAAGAATCTGAAACTCATATTGGGATGTTTGTGAATGAGGTCACATTGCTGAATTTGAACAGTTCTGCATGCATGCATCATGACCACTCTAGATTTGAACAAACTCAGCAGACATATGTTGACAACAACAAAACACCGCTGCATTGGTATCTCCCTGAGGAATTTGGTGATCGTGACCATATGGAGTGTTTTTTTTTTTGTTTTTTGTTTTTTTTTTCCCATTCGTTTTCCTAAACCGTGAAGGAATTCTGGGACATGTCAACTTTGGATACAAGCTTATAAATGAGAGGACTTTACTGTGGAATATCTGACCAATATCTACATGTGCTCTCTACATTTCATCGATGGTAAGGAGCCAATAATTTTGTTTTCAGCGACTGTAACTTATCTCCAGCTACATTTAATGTAGCTTTTTCTGATTGGAATGGAAAGAAAATCACCAAACATTCCAGGACATCCCTCATCTTGATTGGAAACACAGCACACTTGTGCTGAAACAGTCCATGGGAAGAGCTGGTGGGTTTGTCTGTGTGCATAGTCTGCTTATCATAAGCAATTTGGGCTTGTTTTTCTTTAAATCTGCTTGCAACTTCTGTAAGTTGTGAATTTGAAGTTGCTTGGCTTTTTGTGCCACACAACTCATTTTTCTGGTTATCGCACCACACAACAAGTGATATTAGCTGGGCTGATATCAACCCCCATCCTCCCTGACAGCTGTTTTATGTGCAGGAAAGGTCCTGGTGTGTATAAATAACAGCTAAATATTTGAATTTGTGATTACTACAGTTTTTACATTGTGGTGGTTTGCTTGTTGGGCTTTTTTTTTCACTGAGGAAATTGCTTGTTTCCATCGCAAGATTGGTGTGTGTGTGTGTATGAAGGTGAGATGGGTGTCTGATTACAGCTTTAGAAAATTAGGTTCTTTTTTTTTTTTTAAGTAAATATTTTTCATGAATGTGACGTCATTCATGAAAAGCTCTATTGGTTCATTACACTGAGAGCGAGCATTTATTACAAGCATTTATTTCTGTAGATTTCAATGTATACAGCTAATGAAAACCCAAAGTGTAGTTTCAAAAACATTTAAAATGTATTTAAATTACTGAAATGTAATGGCATGGTCTGGTCAGGCCTCTATTCTTCAGACAATCAGCATCATCCACTGGGAGGGTAGGCTGAAAAAGCTGGCTCTACAGTGTGGTATAAAAACGTTTTGGTAGGAAAAATTGGGTGAAAGGCAATTTAATTTTATTTATACACTCCTGATCAAAATCTTAAGACCAGTCAAAAATTTGCAAGAATTAGCATTTTGCAACACTGAATCTTAAGAAGGTTCTAAGTAGAGCTTCACAATGTTAAAAGGACAAATCAGTGCAAGAGACAAGAACATTTGAGCAGGGAATTGTCTGAAAACTGCATTTATACTCAAACATGATTTTTTTCAGCTGATCAAAAGTTTAAGACCATAGCTCAAAAAAACCCGAAAAACCCCCAAAACAGAAATCAAAATGTCAAAAAAAAGGACTCAGTAATGAGTAGCTCCACCATTCTTGTTGATGACTTCAAACAATCGTTTAGGCATGCTCGATGCCAGTGTTTCCAGGAGGCTAGTGGGAACGTTGCTCCAAGTGTTGAAGATGGCTTCACGAAGGGCATCCATTGTCTGGAACTGATGTCCATTTTTGTAAACTTCCCTTGCCATCCATCCCCAAATGTTCTCAATTGGGTTTAGATCCGGGGAACATGCAGGATGGTCCAAAAGAGTGATGTTATTCTCTTGGAAGAACTCCTTTGTCAGGCGGGCATTGTGAACTGCAGCATTGTCCTGTTGAAAAACCCAATCATTACCACACAGACGAGGGCCCTCAGTCATGAGGGATGCCCGCTGCAACATCTCCACATAGCCAGCTGCTGTTTGACGCCCCTGCACAACCTGAAGCTCCATTGTTCCATTGAAGGAAAACGCACCCCAAATCATGATGGCGCCCCCACCACTGTGCCGTGTAGAAAACATCTCAGGTGGGATCTCCCTGTCATGCCAGTAACGTTGGAAGCCATCAGGACCATCAAGGTTAAATTTTTTTCTCATCAGAGAAGACAACTTTCTTCCACCTTTCAATGTCCCATGTTTGGTGCATCCTTGCAAAGTCCAAACGGGCAATTCTGTGGCATTGAAGAAGACGTGGCCTTTGAAGACGTTTTTTGTTTCTGAAGCCCTTCTCTCGCAGATGCCGTCTGATGGTTATTGGGCTGCAGTCAGCTCCAGTAATGGCCTTAATTTGGGTAGAGGATCGTCCCGTGTCTTGACGGACAGCCAATCGGATCCTGCGGCTCAGAGCTGGTGAAATTTTTTGGGGTCTACCACTTGACTTTTTTGTTCCATAACCCTCAGGATCATTTAAAAAAAATGCAAAATGACTGTCTTACTGCGTCCAACCTCAGCAGCGATGGCACGTTGTGAGAGGCCTTGCTTATGCAGCTCAACAATCCTACCACGTTCAAAGTCAGTGAGCTTTTTTGCTTTTGCCATCAGGAGGTCTTGACAGTGTAAAGACTTCACAGAAAATGACATGGAATCCAGATGTTTGCACAGCTTTTGGCTTTTAAAGACTATGGTCTTAAACTTTTGATCAGCTGAAAAAATCATGTTTGAGTGTAAATGCAGTTTTCAGACAATTCCCTGCTCAAATGTTCTTGTCTCTTGCACTGATTTGTCCTTTTAACATTGTGAAGCTCTACTTAGAACCTTCTTAAGATTCAGTGTTGCAAAATGCTAATTCTTGCAAATTTTTGACTGGTCTTAAGATTTTGATCAGGAGTGTATAGCGCCAATTCATCTCGAGGCACTTTACAAAGTCAAATTCAATTAAATCATACAGATTGGTCAAAAAGTTTCCTATGGAAACTTGACAAGCAGCATTGACTCCTCGTGAAAGAGCGTAGAGCCACATGGACAGTCATCTACATTGTCCATGGCTTTGCAGCAATCCCTCATACTGAGCAAGTATGAAGCGACAGTGGAGAGAAAATTTAAATTTTATTTATATAGCACCAATTCATGAAACGTGTGAACATAAAACATCTCAAGGATCTTTCCAAAGTCAAATTCAATTGGATTATACAGATTGAACTCAGCAGAGTCCGAAAGCCTATAGCTGCATAACCTAAACCACTCTAACTATAAAACTATGATGAAATAAAACATTTTCCACACAAATATCTCAAACATGCAGTTTGAGGACATGCAAGTACATGTAAAGGTCAATACTAGGGTTTGGAGGAAGTTATCAAGGTATACACTCAAGCTGGAGTCGAAGCTACAAGAACCAGAACACACAGATGGATTAATGACGTGGGCTGCAAGTTTGACCCTTCTGGTGTTTATCCACTCCTGAAGCTTTGAAGAAGAGGACTGGCCTGTTGGTTAGTGGTCTAGAGATCTCTTTTCAGATCGAAGTACAGTTTGCATTTCATTTGCAGATCAAGGTCTCAGTCTGGAGCAAGAGTGGAGAGAAGCAGAATCCTTGTTGCTTTAAGTACAGTTTGACGTTTCCACAGCCAGCAACGGTTTGAGGTGCCATGTCATCTGCTGGTGTTGTTCTTAAGTCTACAGTCAATGCAGCCGTCCACCAGGAAGTTCTAGAACATGTCATCTTCCTTCTGCTGACAAGCTGTATGGATATACTGATTTCCCTTTACAGCAGGACTTGGTACCGGCCCATACTGCTAAAGGTACCAAAAGTTGCTTTGGTGACCATGAAGTTACTGGGCTTGAATGGGCAGGAAACTGACTAATTCTTGTCATTTCATATTCAAGCATTCTAAGAAACAGATATTTGGGTTTTCATTAGTTCTAAGACATAGTTATAATAATTTTCAGAAGAAATGCTTAAAATATGTCTGTATGTATCAATATATGAAATGGGTTTTACTGTTGAATTGAATGATTGCAATGAAGCCACTTTTCATTCAGATGTCCCACTGTCATCTGTTGTTTGTCCAAGTTCATAAATGAGCCACTAAATGTCGCTACAACCTAGACAGTGCACCAGGTTCACTTGGCTGTATTGCGTGTGACAGAACAGCACAGTTAATTGCTGTGTGTACCAAAACAATCTTGTGGCTTCTCCTTTGTTTCCAGGTATTGGCGGAGCAGCTATTGCCCCTCCTTCATCACTTGTGGACAGAGATGGTAAATGTGATGACCCATCAGGTGAAATATTGACTGAAGGATTACAGTGCCTCGCAAAACTACTCGTACCCCTTGAACGTTTACCAAACTACAATTTGTTTAATTGGGGGTTCACTGTGTATTGCAGACTCTCACAAAGGAAGGTAAATATGTTTTGAAAAGCGTGTATAATATTCCTTCCACCTTGGTCTATGACAGGGGTTCCCAAACTTTTTCCCCGCGCACCCCCTTCCGTGTCCCAACCGGGTTGACGCACCCCCAATCTTTAAAAAAAAAAAAACAGTTGCAGTTACAACTCAACTGTAATAACAAAGGTTATGTAAATAAGCATAATACATCATTTGAGCATAATTTGAATTAAATTGCAATAAATTTTCAGGTGCATCGGTGGCTCAGTGTGGATCCAGAGAAAGATCGGTCACACCACAACTTGAAACGTCTCTGAAGCCGAGATCATCCAGGTGGATTCACGGACTAAACTCTGATGGTCTACCTGTGCGTGTTCTTACTTTGTATTCTGCGGCGTAAATTGTGAGTCATACTCGCATTAAGAAGCTGGTATATAAAACACAAACACTAAGAAGTTTGATTTGATTTGTGTGCGATGTTGGGCGAGCGAGAGAGAGAGAGAGAGAGAGACACTTTGATTAATTACAGCTTTATCTAGTGTTCTGTTATCGTTACTCTGTGCTGTTCTACCAGAGAAATAAATAAAACATTATATCCTGGTTGTTTCACAGCGGTTACATTCAGCAGGTAAACACGCCCACAGCAGCACACCTCAGCTCCCCACAGCCCCACCACCGGTTTGCCTATTCCGGTCTGAATATGCGTTTAAAACCGCATCTTTAAAAAAAACTGCACCTATCTGAATCACAATGAGATGTATTACAGCTGTGTGCGTGAGCAGAGTCAAGAAACCATGTCTACACCAATTTCCCCCCAGCAGCAGCAGAGGCTACAGTGGTGTGGGCGTGACATGCGCACCAGTGGTTGTCGCGGTTCAGAGTCCCAGCACCACGAGCAGCGCGGTTTGTAGGCGCTGCACGACCAATGGAGAGACAGTCACTCAATTTAATGTTGAAAATAAAACTTTCGGCCCGAATTAATCTCTCTTTCTCTCTCTCACTCATTGATATCACCAACTTTGACCTTAGATGTCTCAGCTGCATCAGTTTCCCCGATTTCAACCAATTGAGCCAGCATGAATGAAGCAGACGTCACAAGCTACGTGCACATATACAGCACAATGCGTATGCTTCATCTTAATTTTACTGTGAATACTGTATCATTCCGAATACTGTATCGTACCCAAGCCCCACAGCGATGTTTTGCTGCTAACACTTTATTTTAGGACGAACATAACGGGACAGCTTTCACCCCGCCAGTCCCCCGAACCACCACTCCTCCCCCAGAAGCCACACATTTCTTCCGTTGTAAACTTAACTTAAAGAAACAGTAAGTGTGCAACAGCACTTAGCAATAAAGTCTAATGCGGATCATTACAATACATTTTATTTACTCATTAAATTTACAGTTTTGTATTTAATCTTTACAAAAGAGAGGTTTATTTACACGTCTTTATGGTGTGGGAGGGGGAGGGGGGGGACTGTCAGACCTCCATTACAGTGTTCATCTCTAGCATCCCCTAATGGCAGCTCGCGCACTCCACTTTGGGAATCCCTGGTCTATGACATCAATTCCTTTTACAAGACATCAAACTTCAGGGTGTAAACTCAGGGTTGCTGTGCAGTCTGGAAAAGTCAGACATTTGATTTCTGGATTTTCCAGGGCTGGATAAGTTCTGTAAAGATCCAGAACCTGTCCCCATCCGTTTTGTCTAAATGTTCCTTGCTTTCTTCCTTTGCCTCTGTCCTTGTGACATCATTATTTTCTTCTTTCCTTCTGTCTTTTATGTCCTACCTTCATTGTCTTCTTTTCCTTCCTTTCTTGTTTCCTCCTTTGTGTCTTACCTTCCCTGTGTTCTTTTCTTCATCTGTTTCTTGCCCTCTTTCCTTGTATCTTTCCAACCTTTTTTCCTTGTATTCTTCCTTCCTTTGTCTTTTCCTTCCTTTGTCTTTGCCTTTCTCCTTCCTTTCCTTCCGTCGTTCCTTTCTTCTGTCAGTCAGTCCAGTTTCTGGTTTTTGGAGGTATCGTATGAAGACTTGACAACTGTAGAAATATATACGCCATAAATTCCAATCGGAAAGCTGAATGTGGAAAAGTAAAGGATTTTGCAGGAATCCTATAAGTAACCTAATTTAACAAAGTTAACAGGGTAGGAATGTTTGGCAAGGCACTGCATTATTTCACAGTAACAAAAAGGACAGACTTTGATGCAGCAAATAAATGCATGATAATTTAAATTGAGATCAAGATTTAAAATGTGGGAAAGAGATGTGGACATTAAAGCAGTTTAATCCAATGCATGTCATATTCCAGCAGAGGGCAGCATTGTTCTTACAGTCCAACAGAAGTCTTGTCCAGGTCCTACTTCCTACTTTTTTGGTCTTTAGGCCCCCCTTCATTCTCCTATGAAGATGAAGGTCGTCCTCCCCGAGGTGCAAAGGCAGCCATCCCTCCTCCAATTTATGAGGACTCAGACCGGCCACGTTCACCGCCCGGGCCCACCAGCTCGTTCCTGGCCAACATGGGGTGAGTCTTCCATAGATTTCTATCGGGCTTTCCTTTCAATATGTTTACAGTGGATTAAGAAGCGATTGTAAGGTGAATGGTGTTCTTGCAGGGGTACAGTGGCCCATAAGATTATGCAGAAGTATGGCTTCAAAGAAGGCCAGGGGCTTGGTAAGCACGAGCAAGGCCTGAGCACGGCGCTGTCTGTGGAGAAGACCAGCAAGAGGGGTGGGAAGATCATCATTGGGGATGCTACAGAAAAACGTATGTTTTTACATTTTTCACAGTGTCTGCCCTACGGCGTCTTTATATGCAAGCAGCATGAACAGCTGTTTTAGCTCATTTTGGCATAAGCTTGTCTCGTCATCTGCCTTTTTGATACCATCTTTCGCATTTTAGCTGCTACTGTGAATAAACAAGTGTCATCTCTGCATCAGGCGAATGTTTTATAGTCACGTACATGTGTTTTTATTGTGTTTTTGTGTCTGTTGGTGCGACTGAGCAGCAGGGTCGAGCCAGTCAGGGGCTGCTGATACGTCCATCGGAGGCTCTACAGGTTGGCCTCCACTACCATTTTCTTACTCCTGTGCAGACTGTTCTGTTCAGTGTTGTTTAACCTTTAGGAGGGTGTGTCTGCATGTGTGTTGGCACTCCCATTTTTGCTAAAATAAGCAATGATTTTTATGTTTATATAAACCTTGGAATGAAGGATTTGACATCTGTTTATGGATGCATGTTTTCTAATGTCTATCAAAACCAGATTTTTATACGTTATTTTCATGTTGTTGTTTTTTTTTTTCTAACCACACGTTGACTGCTTTAACCTGCATGTTTTTGTCATATCCACCCTGAGTGACGAGTGTGTTTCATCTTTTACATATCATTTTTTGACAAATTATCATGTTGCAGGCTAATTCTGTTGGTTGCAGATAGAGAAGGGCCTATTTCTGAGGCACTAGCATTCAGCACCAGTGAGGGATTCATCAGGTGGTTTATTTTATTTTTACGTTTTTCCCTGCAACATATGGCACAAATCCCAGTAGATTATGCAGGATGTGTTCTTAAATGAGATCACAGGACAGGAAGGTCATTTATAACCACTGTTATCCCTTCAGACAAATGTCTTTTCGTCACTAATCTAATCTCTAAATGCTGCGATAAACAGTCCTGCTGAGTAAGCGGCTTGTCTTTTCCATATGGGCATTTCCCCTCTGGCATCAATGCTTAGAAACAAGAGAAACACACAGTTTCAATTAGGATTTATGAACCTAAGTCTCAAATTAGCTTTGGTAAATTCAGCTGAAGATTCCAGTTGCTATTCGAGGACTCGCCTTGGGGAGGATTGGACTGGTTTCCAGTAACAATCTGAAAATATGAACAGAGTGTCATGGTTTATTTTTTTCCTGGCTTTTTCCCCCTGTTATTTTCCTACACCACCTCCTCTCACTCAGCTCACCTTCCACTCCCCAGCAATCAGTCACACCTGTTAGACACTAATCACTAGTCAGACTCACTCCACCTATAAGCCTCCCTCCAAAAGCCTCCCTCAGTCTTCTCTTCCCTGTCGGTTCGTCATCAGTCTCCGCTCACTTCACGTCAGTCAGCCTGGTTTGCCTCTGCTAGCTGCTGGATTCCTGCCACCTCTGTGCCTCTAGTTAAGCCTCTGCCAGCTGCTGGATTCCTGCCACCTCTGTGCCTCTAGTTAAGCCTCTGCCAGCTGCTAGATTCCTGCCACCTCTGTGCCTCTAGTTAAGCCTCTGCCAGCTGCTGGATTCCTGCCACCTCTGTGCCTCTAGTTAAGCCTCTGTCAGCTGCTGGGTTTCCTGCCTCCTTGGAGCTTCAATTTAGCCTCTGCTAGCTGCTGGGTTTCCTGCCTCATAAGTGTCTCAAGTAAAGCCTCTGCTACTCCTGTGCTCTAAATTTGAACTCTGCTCTTACTGGGCTCACTGCTCACTGCTTTGTCTTCTGGATCTCCTGCTGCCTCTGTACTCTGTACAAAATGTCCCCAAGATGGGTACAATCTGTGGTGGATGGCTCAATAAACCAAAAAAAACCTGAAATGCCTTGTTGTTGTTGCTGAAAATGGCTCCTTTTGAGCCGCCTTCTACATTGAACAGTGTTGTTGTTGGCCAGTCTTCCTTCAAGCAATAAAGCTAAAGCTTGAGTTTTGAAGCTGCACCATGGATGCTGTGCCTTAGACTTTAGAGCTTCTGCCTTTCTCTGTCATAAATGGAGCTGAGGAAAAAAAACAGACTTCAGTCTGAGAAGAGGCCTCCAGATGAGAGGCAATTAAACCTGAAACTCGAGCGTTTTTTCCCTCTGGGCCTGCATGAACTGGTTTTAATATTTTAACATGATGGATCTGATGTTCAGCTCCGATTGTTTTCTGCAGTCTATTTGTCAGGCATTGTCCATTTCCTGCTTTAACACTTTTCCTGGAATACCAACAGTTAAAATGAGTGACCCGTTAAGTCATCTCTCAGCCATGCTGTTACACAATAAAACCAGCTGTAAAAAAGTACACCTAATTTCTGCTTAGCAATCACCAAACATTGGCTGAATAGTTTCATCCATCTCATATCTTGAGTAAATATCTTTATCAGCCTGGAAATATTGTTTTGTTATGCGTTTCCGGCCAATCAGCGGACTCTTCCAAGAAGTCGGAGGCCAACCCACTGACGGAGATCCTGAAAAACCCGACCAAAGTGGTTCTGCTGAGGGTACGCGTGTCAACCTTTTTTTTAATTTTTTTATCCACAGGGTATTTTGTAAAATGAAAGGTCGTTCAAATGGCTGAGTTCTTATGAAACTAAACAGAAACCTAAAATCCAAAGTTCTCGGTTGTTTTGCAGAACATGGTGGGTCGAGGGGAAGTGGACGAAGACTTGGAGGGGGAGACGAAAGAAGAGTGCGAGAAATACGGCAAAGTGGTTAAATGTGTCATTTTTGAGGTACAGCTAATAAGGGTGGACAGAACAATACCAAAGTGACGAGAAAGATAATTAACAAAGATATTTTCCTTCGCAGATTGCTGAAGTGCCTGATGATGAAGCAGTCAGGATATTCCTGGAGTTTGAGCGGGTGGAGTCGGCCATCAAAGGTCAGCATTTATCCATCATGGCATCTGTCTTCCTTTTTCTTCTCTAGACAGGAGATGCACGTAATTACATTGCTTTCTTTTTGAGATTGTGTAACTGCTCTAATAATGCGTGGAAAAGTGTGCCCCATTCTAAATGAGTTGGCCCAGATCAAAATCAAGGTGAGACTTGGCTCCCTGCGGTGTTGTATCATATGCGGCCACGCAATCCAGTCAACTCCATACGGGACCAGCAGAACTGCGCTTGCATCACACCTCCCAAGAAAACGGGTCATGCTATCAAAGAATGGGTTCACACAGAAAACGATGACAAGCTTGAGCCAGGTGGAGAAATCTCTTCTGCTGCTCTTGTGCAATTATACACTGTTTAAAGTTATTTAATACCTTTTTATAAATAACTCTCTGTCTGTTATTGTCCGGTGAATATCAGCTCCAGAGCTGATATCAGAACAATCGTTAAAAGGGATGATACAAGCACTGGCGATCTTTTAACAGCAAACTCTGCACACGCATAGAATAAATGAGTGACAACTTCTCTTAAAGTTCAAGAATTTATTAACAGAAATAACATGAACATCCAGAGAACATCACTATATAATGCTCTTTATCTGAATTAACACTATATGTCAATCAACAACACCTCACTACTAGGCAAGTTTCACTTGCCTAGTAGTGAGGTGAAACACACCAAAAAGAAACAAAAGACAAAACAAAATAGTTGATCAGCCTCATCAGAATAATTCAGTGAATCCTGGTTCACTGCAGATCTGAGTTAAAGAACCAAAGTTCATCTTAAAGAACCTGAATTGAGGTTAAATTAGCTTAACTAATTCAGAACATTTGACATGTTTCAACCCATTCACAATGCAAATCCTGAAATAAACAAAACATTATTTGACAAAGTAACATTTTAAAGAAAGATTTTCTCTGTAAAATCATTAACTATAGAGTCGCTTGATTTTATTAATGCGATTATACCTCTGGGAGGCTAGGGGTCGCTGTAGCGGTCGGGCGCTGAAATCTGCTAATCCTAAAGTTAAAAAAAACGCCTTTAAGTCGACATTA
Organism: Fundulus heteroclitus; assembly: GCF_011125445.2. Taxonomy (NCBI): domain Eukaryota; kingdom Metazoa; phylum Chordata; class Actinopteri; order Cyprinodontiformes; family Fundulidae; genus Fundulus; species Fundulus heteroclitus. The sequence goes on along the minus strand of NW_023396923.1, from coordinate 2,715,229 downwards.
ATATTCCATATTAATTAATGTGGCAATAACGCTCATAGCACTATCGAATGATGGAGGAGCGAAACAAACAAGGCTTATGCTTGGAACGAGTCGTAGCTGGATATCCGGAAACCAGATCTCACCAGAAGCTAATAGCGTTTAGGCTAGCGGACTTTCAACCCTAACTTTAAAACTTTGGATTTAATTTAGTCGTAATGAGTGCAAAGGATAAAACAAACATAAATATCCCATCAGTGTATACAACTCTTGTGGAGATATTTTGTAATAACGATAAAAACACACTCGAATTTCATAGGCAATGACATGGTATCAACATGCTAACGGGAGCTATGTTGCTCAGCCCTGTGTTTAAAACACCATGTGGACGTTACACAAGATTTCCAAACAAACCATTTAGCTTTCCATGTTTATTTCTCTGTAAAACCTGTCGGTGCCTCGTGTGAGTTCAATTCACTTTGGCCGTCCAAGGAAGAGAGCAGTGGAAAGGGAAAATGTTGGTTCTTTCAGCAGTGTGCTAGCGGCTCTGTGGCTAGCCGACAAGTGGTCGAGGGTAGGCTGGCCCGACGTCCTGCCTGCAGTCTCTGACCCGGTTGCTGACGTGATTTAAGCTCCTTTTTGCTTTCAGCTTGGGAAGTGGGTAAAGGAGGCCGATCCACGCCGTCTCTAGTCAGCTTTCCTGTAATACCTGTGGAAAAATTAACAAAGCTGTTTTCGGCATGTAGGGATTCTGTCCTCTGGGGTGTGACGCTGAAGTAAGGACTGTAGGCTTAAATCTGATTCACCCGATAAGGTCATCCGGACGAAGAGGGATTTCTCCCCTGTGATGGTTGGCTGGTGGGTCTTTCAGGCCCCATGCCTGGCTGGCTTGTCCAGGGGACTCTCTCGCTGTGAGTCCTGGGAAGAAGTGGGGAAGAGACTGAATCAGGGGCTGTCTCTGCCTGGGTGTGAAATTCCTTGCTCACAATCCATTTTGATTCCTCCCCCATGTCACATTTTGTTCAAAATCCTGGACAGGTTCCTGTTTTTACCAATTTCTTCAAATAGTTTGTGTGGAAAACTGTTTTACATAAGTGTGTTGTGAAACTTTAAGGTAGTGGTCAATTTTTCCGAAAGTTTCCCAAAGTTCCTTTTTGAATAACTGCACATGCGCAAGATCATCTTAAATGCTCTTCGGCTGCTCAGGGTTAGCCTCGTGAGACCATCCTGATCTCGCGAGGTTTCAAGGTTTCACTCGCAGATCAGTCTGGATACCCTCCGTTGAAGAAAATTTGGAGCCGTTCACCAAACGAACGTCCAATCAGCGTTGGCTTTGAGGCGGGTTGAAGTGTGACGCAACGGGAAGCGCGTCAGTTCAGTCTAAAGAACATGGCGGCTTCAGCCGATGAAACTAGCGTTAGCGCGGCTATCGAGCAAGTTTTATCGGAATTACAGAGTATTTCTCTGCTGAGCTAACGAGCCTTTACCTGCAGCAGCAAGAGTAGCTTGGCTTGTGGTTGTGTTTTCGTCGTCGCTCTGTTACGAGCGACGACGAATCTGATTGGTTTATTTGGCCCGTCTATCACCAACATAGGCCAATCAGCTAACCAGTATTTTCGCCCCTTCCCAAAATTACTTCAACGGAAGGTTTCCAGATGGATATGCGGAGCAAATCTATCTGGCGGAGTCAGGTAAGCTCAGGGTATCACAAGGGGAAAAATTTCTCAAATCCACTCTGGTCTCATTTCTTTTTACTGAGGCCATCCTCTTCAAATAAACTTGAAAGGGGTTTGCTTCTTGTGACTCTGAGCCATGTTCAAAGTATATGGTGAGAGCAGCGAAGCTACAATGAACGGCTAATACCGAAGCTAACCACATACATAAACACTAGAAGTGTGCATGTGCAGCCAGCAGGGAAACTAACTAGGAACAAGCACGTACATTAGCATTGCATGAGCACGTCAGAATGATTGGCATGTGGGATAACCAACAGACAGGCGATACCCCATGAACTCAAACTTTTTTTTTTCACCTGCTTTTTTTGAATACATAATGTATTGACTACTTTCAGGACGGAAGGATGATTTTACCCAGTATAACAAAGTGTTTCTGAACAGGATTACCAACTGTAGCTTTAATACTAACTGACTTCAGAAGTTTTTCCAGCAATACGACATCCCTAAACATAAAGCTGCAATTCCACTGGAATAGCTAAGATAAAAGTATATTTGTGTTAGAATAGTTTAGTCAAAGTCCTGACATTATTTCATCTAAGAATATGTAGCAAGACTAGCAGACAATCCAATCTGACTGAGCCCGAGCTGTTTTGGACAGAAGAAAGTGGGGGAAACTTAAGTCTGTAGTAAGAATGCACCAATCGACATTGAGTCTATAGATGTGCATCGCTGATGGAGACGCACCTTAAAAGATTTGCAACAGTAGAATGCAACAAAAAGGGATTCTCAAATACTTGCCCACAAATGCACACCACACTTTTCGGATTTCTATTTAAAAAAAAACAAAAAAACATGCATTTTGCAATTGGGCACTGCATTGCCTTGCTGTATTGCATAACACTTTAATAGAATATGCTGAAGTCTGTGGTTGTATCATGACAAAATGTGAAGACGTTCAAAGGGTATGTGAATACTTACCTGTAATAAAGTAATCCTAAAGGGGGGCAGATGTTTGAACTCATGATAATGGAACAGTAAAGATGCAGTCTGACCTTGAATCTCCTTTCTCTGCAGCCGTTGTGGATCTAAACGGACGTTATTTTGGAGGTCGAGTCGTCAAGGCCTGCTTCTACAATCTAGACAAGTTTCGGGTTTTGGATCTTGGAGAGCAAGTGTGATATCTCCACCAGAAGCTCAGCAAACACCCTGTACCCCACTTGTACATAATTATTTTTATAAACAGCAGTGTAAATGTAGTGATAAGGATTCAATCTAATGTTTGTGATTATTAAATGCCTTTCTGTCAAGTAAAAGGTATAATGGAACTTGGTGTGTGGATAGCTTTATCATTGTTTTCATCCTATAAGGGAAAAAGTCCTGCTTACCATGAAGCCTAGTTTCCGTGCATGAACTTTCTGACATAATACTGCTTTCCTCAGTTGATAACATCCCTTTGGGGACCAGGAGTCCCAATTTAGCCTTGCTGGATTATAGGAGGGGGGCTAGGGCATTAAACGCCCAGCCTCATTCAGAGCTTATGTAAGTGAGCCAGAGGGGCCCTGGAGCTCCTGGTTGAGAGCATAAGAAGGCATCCCTCTGGAGCAGGTTTATTTCAGATCAGGGTAACGAGATGGATGTTGAAGCAGAAATGAGAAGAGAGACCCATTTAAAAGGTTTCTTCTTAATGTTTATATAGCATGGTTCAAAGGTCAAGAGAATATGGGTAAATAAAAACTCCCTCGTTCAACAGAAAAGGTACAATGTCTGTACAGATTTCTTTTGTTTTTGCTTTGTCACAGCTAAATGTGATTGTCAAATGTTGTTAGACAAAGATAACCATAGTACAATTTTATATGATGGTTTCATTTATTGAATGAAAAAGAAAATCTAATTCTAATACAACCGGGCCTTATGTAAGTTAAAAAATCTCAAAGGGTGACATCAGGGATCCGGCCCTGTTATAGATTTAAAATTCTAATGAGAAAGTCATTGACATCTATTAATCTGGAAAGGGTTACAAAGCCATTCTGTTTTGGGAACCAAATAATTAGATGTAGGTAATATAATCAGGAGTTCTGCTCTTCACCAGAAAATTCTGATGGAGTCTGGCAATTATTTCGGGACCTTTAAATTCAAGCACAATTGAGTTATGTAGCAGGAAAGCCTGTATCTGAATGGCTCCTAAACTCCCACAAAAAGGTTTGCCTGGTTTGCAACCTTTACAATCCAAAGAACCATTTTTTACTTTTCCTGTCAATTAAAAATTAGAGCAATAAATGTCACATGACTGTTTGAAAAATAATTTTTTGATGATTTACTATGGGAAATTGTATTTATATTTAAAAAGAATCACCATTTCTGTTTTTAGGTTTCAAAATACAGAAAACAGATATGTCAATTATTTTTTGTAATTCTGGGGACTATGGCTTACAGACAATAAAAAAACAAACAAATTCAGCATCTCAGAAAATTTGAATATTGTGAAAAGGTGAAATATTGGAAACTTGTGGTGTTAAACTCTAATCAGCTCATTGACTCAGAACACAGGCAAAGGTTTCTACCACCTCTGAATGGTTTCATTCTGGTTCACCATGTGAGACAATCATGGGGAAGACTGCTGACTGGACAGATGTCCCGAAGACGGTCATCGACACCCTTTACGAGGAAGGAGGAAGCCATAAATAGTCACTGCTGCAGAAGCTGCTGAATTGAAGCAAATTCATAGAAGGTTGAGTGGAAGGAAAAAGGGATAATGACAATGGTGCAGATGTTAGGGAGTTTATTCTGCAATTGGCGGGTTGCCGTTCGATCCCCCGGCTCTGACTGTTGTTGTGTCCTTGGGCAAGACACTTCACCCGCTTTGCCTGCTGCTGGTGGTCAGAAGGCCTGGTGGTGCCGGTGCCTGGCAGCCTCACCTCTGTCAGTCTGCCCCAGGGCAGCTGTAGCTATTAACATAGCTGACTACCGTCTGGGTGTGAATGGGTGAATGACTAAACTGTAGTGTGAAGCGCTTTGGCGGTCGTCAGACTAGTTAAAGCGCTATACAAGTACAAGCCATTTACTATAACCGCAGCAAGAATTTTGGGGAATTTTTCATAATATTACACAACAGAAGCCAAGTTGGAGATGTTTTCAAAGGTATCTCTAACTCTTGATGTTGTGGGGTCCTGGGGGTAGCAGCTTCAGTAGGGAGGCCCAGACGTCCCTCTCCCCAGCCACTTGGGCCAGCTCCTCCCTATGGGACGTGCCCGGAACACCTCACCAGGGAGGCGTCCAGGAGGCATCCTGACCAGATGCTCGAGCCACCTCAACTGGCTGCTCTCGACATGGAGGAGCAGGGGCTCTACTCTGAGTTATCCCTGGATGACTGAGCTCCGCACCCTATCTCTAAGGGAGAGCTCAGACACACTATGGAGAAAACCCATTTCTGCCGCTTGTATCCGGGATCTCATTCTTTCGGTCATGACCCAAAGCTCATGACCATAGATGAGGGTAGGAACGCAGATCGACCAGTAAATCGAGAGCTTTGCCTCTCTGCTCAGCTCTCTCTTTACCACAATGGACCGTTGCAGCAGACGCCGCACCAATCCGCCTGTCGATCTCCCGCTCCATCTTCCCCTCATTCGTGAACAAGACCCCAAAATACTTAAACTCCTCCACTAGGGTCAGCACATCCTCCCCAACCCGGAGAAGGCCCTCTACCCCTTTCCGGCTCAAGACCATGGTCTCGGATTTGGAGGCACTGATCCTCATCCTGGCTGCTTCACACTCGGCTGCACACCGCTCCAGTGAGAGCTGTAGATCTCGCCCTGATGAAGCCAATAGAACCACGTCATCTGCAAATAGCAGAGACGCGATCCTAAGGTCACCAAAACGGATCCCCTCAACACATTTAATGTGTTTGTTATTCTGGAAATAATTGAAAATGTAACATATACAGCATGTCTCAATTCGCAGGCTGCGTCCTTCGAAGGACGCATTTTAAGGCCAGTGACGTCACAACGATGCGCGGAGGCCGTCCCATTTGGCTAAAATTCTGAGGATGTTTAAAATGCAGCCTTCGAATGCGTCCTCCTTTTCCCCGAATTCTGAGGATGCACCGCTACCATCCTCAGTGGCCTCGCCTGCCATAAGATTTCCCGAGGTCCTTTGCGCGCTTTTTTAGTGATAGTGAAAGTAGTGATTTAAGTCAGTTATTTAAAGGGTTTGTACACATTTAACTATTCAATTCAAATTACTAAAGTTACAAACAAGCTTATATCAAGTCTTACAAATAAATATAAAATTTTATATTTAAACATATTCGTCAATCTGCTGACAAGCGTTTGTTTAATAACTGGTATATTATGATCAGTAGCAGGCCCCTGGGTGAAAATAATAGCAGGTAAATTTTACCTCTCCACTGCGCTCTCCCAGCCTGAGAAAAAAATCGTTGCCGGTTTTGCTGCCGGTTTTGCTACCGCCGAAGCCGTCTAAACCGACTCTCCTCCAATAACAAGTAAATAAAAAAAATTTCCATATCCATTTTTTTGTCGTCTGGCGCTGTTTTTCCCGGGCTTGGGGTAGATGTGATGACGTCGTGTCGCAACCAGGAAGTGCTCCAAAGGCTAGACCGTCCCATTTACCAACGGTTGAGGGTCCTCTGGACCATCCTCCGATGGCTGGGTCCTCCTAAGGCTGTGTAGGCTGGGTCCTTTGAAGGACGCAGCCTGCAAATTGAGACACAGCTATAGTGATTGTGTCACCAGTATAAAGCAAAACCTAACAGAACAGCTCCATCCAATCGTATAACAAAAGTTCTACCTCTGGCAGGCCATCCTTCACGTTGTTTGACTTGAAGATATTTTTGTATTCCAATGAACCAGCAATGTGGTCTGCAGTCCTTCAGGTCCTTTATTATCACAGCAATCACTGCTGTCTATTCCTAAGCAGCCTGCAAAGGATTCTAGAAAATGGGACCTGACCTACATACCAGTACATATATGACTTGCTAACAGAGAGCTAGAAGGGTAAACATTCATGTGGCTCCATTAGTCAGCGTGTCTTTGTCAGCAGAAGGTGCATCTACCTATTTTTGCCAAAAGTTCTCACGTCTTGGAAACCTGCTTGATGGAACAACATGTTAATGAGCTAATTCATTTGTGGGCATTGACTTGATCTTGACCATCACATGAAACATAACCATGATTTCTTTTGTTCACCATCTTTTTCCTTTTAGCCCACTCCTTGGAAAACTAACCACATGTACAAATAATCTTTTTTTTTTTTTTTAAATGGTTCTTCTGTAGTTTTTGTACAGGTGTCACGTTTATCTATTTTAAGTCATTCAGTTCCTAAGGGAAAAAAGAGATAGAAACAAAGAAGTCCGAACCATGACAAAGCCACCACTGTGCCTCACATCTGGAATAAGATTTCATGACATGACACAGGGTCAGCCTTGTAATAACACCTTAAGGGTGATAATAATCATCTGACCTTGTATAGACTTGAAAAACAACAAGTGACTGTGACCTCATACCATCTTCTAAGTACGTTGTTGGATGTGTAAGGATTTGGGCTGCCAGACGGCTTTGGCAGACTCTCTGTCGATGCTTGGGTCAAACAGAGTCGTGCATCAGAATGGAGACCCCAAAGGCGGCGACCCAGTCGTACTTCAGCCCTGTAACAACACAGTGCAGTACAAAAATAAATGATACCCAAACCTTACAGCAGTGGTCCCCAATCCTGGTCCTCGATGGCCGGTGTCCTGCAACTTTTATTTGTTACTCTCCTTCAACACACCTGAGTCAAATAATGAGGTCATTAGGAGGATTCTGGAGAACTTGACAGCACACTGGGGAAGTAAGTCAGTTTTGTTGGATCAGGGACACATGTAAAACCTGCAGGGACACCGGCCCTCGAGGACCAGGATTGGGGACCACTGCCTTACAGAGTAAAAAAAAGTAGAAAAGAAGATAATCTGGAAATTTATCAGTGTCCACATGGAAGACATCATATTAAAATCCATTACAGAGCACAGCCTTAATTAAGTTTTTTCCTTGCTAATATTTTAATTACTTCCTCTCAAGTTCAGCCCTGAATGAGTCAACACCTAATTTTGGGGAAACTCGCTCAAAGACAACGCCTGGGTTTAAAACAGAGAAAAGAGGACGCTAAACACAGGATTTCTTTTAGTTTAGTTACAGGCAGGAGCACTGTATTAAAGAAGGTTAAACCTACTCCTTCTAAACCAATCCAAAGGTAGACAATATATCTGCCTGTGCTCTTCATCTTTCGTTTTTTTCTTTATGACTTAGTAAAGCAGCTCTGATTTACTGTGGACTGCAAAAGCATTTGCATCTTTTTCATATTTTGTAATACCTACAAATTATTTCTTTCATTTGGATTTTATGTGATAGATTATATGCCTGAAAAGGGGAAGAAATTAGGAAATTTCATTTTAAAAATCAGTCAGACTGAAAATCTTAAAAGGGCCGTCTTCACTCCGATTCACCTGTCCACTGCTCTATTTATACCTGCTTCACTCCTCCGTTCTCTGCCAGATCATTCCATGCCAGATGGTGAGTCTAGTCCAGCACTTTCTGTTCATTGTTTTGTCTGTCGATCAGACCCAACTAGCCTCCGGATTTCTGAGCCAGCCTGACCTCAAATTTATCCGTTTACCTGCCTGACCTATTTGCCTGCTCATTTTGCCTGTACTCTGCCTGGCCCGATTATCGGTCAGTTTTTGCCTTACCCCCGCATGTTCGGATTGGCTGCCTTGGATGCCTGATCCAGTTCTATTCCTGGACTTACTGAGTTAGCCTGCCCCCTGTCTGTTCTGACTGCCTGCTTGTTGCCTGACCAGATCTGTCCTTTGGTGTTGTAGCTAACCTGACCCCTGTCTTGATTATTTTGCTGATAGTCTGCTCTAAGCTGTTTTTGGACACTGTCGTCCCGTTTTGGCTTGACGGCCATTTTTGTTTCCGCTTGTTTCACTGTCTTAATAAATTACCTTTTATTTCAAACCTCTGCTTGTCTTGCTGTATACTGGGTCCTCTATCTCGGTTCATGACATAGGTGTCATGTTAAACTTCAAGTGATTAGTATCAAGAAGTGTGATAACACCAAATTTAACACACCTGAGACCCATATTAGGACACTAACAAATCACATGACACGGGAGGGAAAATAGCTAATCAGGCCCAATTTGGACATTTTTGCTCATCTTTAGATTTTAAAATGGTCAACAACACGGGACAGCTAGTAAATAACCTCTAATTCAATGAGAGGAGGCCAGCAACTACAGTAGGTGCCTCTCAATAAATTACAACATCATTAAAAATGTAATGTATTACAGTTTTTTAACTGAAAACTGAAATATTATATAAATCATTACACAGAAAGCTAAACATTTTATCTATTTATTTCCTTTAATGTAGTTAATTCTGATTACTGCTAATAAAAAATACACATTCAATGAAAATTAAAATATAATGTAGATACATTATCCATCCATCCATCCATCCATCCATCCATCCATTTTCTAACACGTCTATCCTGTTTTAATATAGCACAACAATCCCTTGTGGGGTCGCAAGGGGTGCTGGTGCCTCCACCTGTCAATGGGCGACAGGCAGGGTACACCCTGGAAAGGTCGCCAGTCTATCGCAGGTAGATACACTAAAAATACTTCATATTACAGATATATGGGTCTATTGAGAAGTATTTTCATAGATTATACAGCATATGAACTCAGTATTTCTTCTGATAATAAATTCATTTCACTTCCTGAAACTAAAGAGATAAATAAATTTAACTTTGGATGATATTCTAATCTAAAGACCTATATTTTACAAATTATTTGCATGGAGATTATGCATTAAACAAATGTAACTCATCTACTCTGGAATGTTGTCTTGTCAGTTGATGAACTCTTTTACATGCATTAAGTAAGTGTTTACATTTTTCCTCACACGCTTGACCTACTCAATCTGAGCAGCATTCTTTTTTCTGAGTCATCCAGCTTCCCTTTAGTTCAGGTGGTCAAGGGGAATGAGTGTTCAACCCGTAAACTCAGGATGGGAGAGGAATGGGACAAACATCATGAATCATTTTCTAGACACGACAGGAAATAAGGTTTCAAAGTCCAAATGGAGGCAATGGTGAGGCAATAGTGGAATTTTGTTAAACTGTGAAAAACTCAAGCAGTGCAGGAGGTCATGAATGTCTTTTTTATATGTATAAAAAGGTTTACCAGTCAAGCTCTTTTAATTTTTATTGGCTATCCCTTGGCAGTTCTTAACATGGGATATATTGCTAACTGCTGTTGAGAAGTAAAACAGAGATCAAGTAAGAGTATGTGTGGATCTAAAACGCTTAAACAAAGCAGTAAAACGAGAGTGCTACGTCCTACCAACTTTGGAAGACATTGCTCCAAAGCTGGCAGGGGCTAAGGTGTTTTTCACCTTAGATGCCTTGTGTGGATTTTGGCAGATCCCTCTTGATGCAAAGAGCAGAAGACTGACAACATTTATAACCCCCATTGGTAGATTTTGCTTCAGACGACTGCCATTTGGAATCACGTCAGCTCCAGAATTTTTTCAAAGACAGTTATCCACACTGCTAAAGGATCATGAAGGTGTTGTCGTAGTCATGGACGACATTCTTGTTTATGGACAGACTAAGGTCCAACATGACGATAACCTGAATGCAGTTCTGAAGACCTTCAAGCACAGTGGCTTGAAGCTGAACAAAGCAGAGTGTCATTTCACGAAATCAGAAACTCTGTACTTCGGTCACATCATCAGTGCCGAGGGCATTAAACCGGACCTGACCAAGGTAGAAGCCATCACACGCATGCAGAGTCCCACAAATGTGGAGGAGCGGCATCAGGTTCTGGGTCCGATTAATTATGTGGGGAGATTCTTGCCAGGCCTCTCCACCAAGCAACACCCAATCACCAGCCTGTTGAGAAGAGAGAACAAGTGGGTATGGGACGGCACACAAGAACAGGCGTTCATTGCTGTTAAAGCCATGCTCGTGTCAGCCCCAGCTCTTGCATATTATGATGCAAATCGGAAAACCGTCATCAACACCAATGCAAGCAGCTACGGCTTAGGGGCAGCTCTACTACAAGAACATGAGGACGGCTTAAAGCCAGTAGCAGTCTGCTCCCACACGCTGTCGGAAGCTGAGAGAAGATACTCTCAAATCGAGAAAGAATGCTTAGCAGGGGTGTCAACGTGTGAACGATTTGTACGTTATGTTCAGGGAATGGACAGTTTCCTTCTACAAACATACCACAAACCACTTGTGCCCCTCATCAATACTTATGACCTGCACAATACTCCTCCAAGGTGCCAGAGACTCCTGATGTGCTTTTTAAGGTTCAATGTGGAAGCAGAACATGTCCAGGGCAAGTAGTTGGTGGTGGCAGACACTCTATCCAGGAGGCTGCAGAGACACGCGAGTGATGAGACCACATATCATGTGGTACAAGCCCATGTTGAGTCAATTGTAGCAAATGCACCTGTCTCATCCCAATGACTCTCTGGCCACTCAGCATGATCATGAATTGCAGCAGATTACAAGTTTCGTCAGGAATGGATGGCTGCCCAAAACGGTGATAAACCCATCTCTTCATCGTTATTATTCTGCAAGAGCACATCTCTCTGAAACGGATGGATTGGTGTTATATCAGGACCGTCAGGTCATTCCTGCTGCGCAGAGGGCTGAGGTGCTATCAGATCTACACAAAGGACACCAAGGACTAAGACGGTGCCGGGCACGTGCTAGGATGACTGTGTGGTGGCCGAGCATCAGTGGTGAGATTAAACAGACAGTGTCATCATGCAAGTTCTGCACTGAAAATAAACCAGGCCAGAGGCATGAACCTCTCCTGACTTCTACCCTACCAGAGGGCCCCTGTGAGTTTGAGAAATGGAAATATCTCATCGTAACCGACTATTACTCCAGAGACATTGAAATAGCTCGCCTGTCTTCTATATCTGGTCGTGGTGTCATTAGTTGACTCAAGGGCATGTCCCTGAGGTGGAGAATTCCACTGGAACTGGTCAGTGATAATGCCACTCAGTTCACATCTACTTAGTTCCAGGATTTCACCTGAGAGTATGGATTTGTGCACACGACTTCTAGGCCCCATTACCCTCAGGCGAACGGTGCTGCTGAACAAGCGGTTCAGACTGCTAAGAACATCTTGAAGCAGCCAGATCCCCATTTGGGCCTACAGAGCAACCCCTAGTACTGCTACAGGAGTGAGCCCTGCACTCCTTATAATGGGAAGAGAGATTAAGCTGCAAGCTGCTCCGGTGGACAAAGAACTGGTACATCAAAAGGACAATCAGACAAAGTCAGCGTGTCGGTTCTTCCATGATCACCATCATGCTGCACAACCACTTCCCACACTACAAGCAGGACAGAATGTCAGGATAAAACTGGATGGAGAAGCAGGTTGGAAAACCCCGGCTAAGATTATTGCCAAATGCAAGGAACCATAGTCTTACATGGTGGAAACAGAGAATAGAGCTGTGCTACTCCAGAATCTGAAACACCTGCAAGCCGTCCCACAGCCCACCGATCGACCAGATCAGCTACAGTCACCTGATTCCCCAGTGGAACCGACCACTAGCCTTCCACCTGGGGACAGTTCCGACTCCACGGCTAGAAGCCCTATTCAGAAGCAGCTGTACCCAGAGGTGGAGCGTCCTGCTTCACTTGAAGATTCACAGGTTACATCCAGGGGAAGAGTAGTCAGAATCCTCTGAGATATAGAGACTTATTGACTCAAAGTACTAAAACTAAATAAAACTTTTAAGAGGGTTTTGTTGGATTGATAGGAACAGCAAATGTTGAGAGCAGAATAATCCCTACGTTGCTGCGGACTGAGGGCAGTCTACCCCAACATCCTAGTGTTCAGAAAGGTTATTTTCTAACTTGTTAAGTATTTCTGCAAAGGTTAAGCATGCGTGTTTTGCTGCTGGAAGGGGGAGATGTAGTGATATGTCACAATTGGGCTTCCATAGCCCGGTACAGACTGACGAACATGCGCTATACATCCAGGAGTTGTATTGTTGCACACAGAGAATAAAGCTGAGTTCTACAAGCTGCACAGCTGGTCCACGGGGAGTTCTTCGTTAAAGATAGCCGTTCATCAAATGAAGTATTGTACTAAGAGATTCTGCAGAGTGGGGACTTTATGAAACATTTATTTTGTTTGTAAAAACACTATATATATATATATATATATATATATATATATATACACACATATATATATATATATATATATATATATATATATATATATATATATATATAAGTTGCCTTGAAAATTGATTATGACCCCTTTAGATTACATCCCGTATCAAAACAACAGCGACAGCGCATAGTCTGACTCGCAATACATAAATGAATTGCATCTACTCATACCCTGTCTTAGATTACAAAGTTTGTGATCAGGAAAAACTGTTAAATTTGTGAAAATGAAGGAGCTCCGGCTGCATTCATGCAAACCCCACCACAGTGCAAATCTCATTGTCTCAAACAGAAGAATGCAACTGAAACAAAGTCTTGTTTAAAACAAAAGGAGGTGAATGAATGTATATTTAAACCGTTGCTGCATGAGAGTTGCAGTTTGAATCTCCATTACACACTCCTGCAGCGGCACAGAGCACACACCCCTCCTTTTTTTTCTAGCCAGCTGCCAGGTTGCTGAGGGGAAGTGCATGCACTATCATGACAAAAGATAGCACACAGGAGAGAATCTCACACCTACCTGGTAAACATAATAAACGAAAACCTAGTATTTAATCTTAGAAGGGAAAAATGGCATAAGTTATTTTTAGACTCGTGACTCGACATTTTTTATATGTAAGTCTAATATTCTTTTGCAGCGCATTGAAACCTGACCGACACTCTTGTCCTAAAATGCAAGCTGTGCACAATTTAAATGAAAGCGCATTTTCACGCAGGCACATTAACCTAACACTCCAGACGAAGGATGTGTTTAATTATGCCCAGCTGACTGAGTGGTACAGCCCAATCTGTGGGAGCGAGATGCGCTGACGTGCGTCTCTGCACGTCTACTCCACGGCTGACGCTAAACGCAGCCAGCGGGGTTTCCTGGGTACAGGATAAATAACATTTGTGTGTAGCTTGTGTTAATCTGAATAGAAGAACAACTCAAAGGAAAGAGAATATTGTCCAGCGGGGTTTCCTGGGTACAGGCAGACAATTACTGCACAAATAAAGCGTTTAAATAGATAAATAACATTTGTGTGTAGCTTGTGTTAATCTGAATAGAAGAACAACTCAAAGGAAAGAGAATATTGTAAACTTAAATTGTATCCAAATGTACTTAAAAACAGTTACATTATAACAATAGTATTAGTACATTAGTAAACAGAAACATTTTACACTTACAAATGATCTTAAAAATTAAAAATGATCTACAGATTTTAGAAAAAAAAAGTGAATACTGCAAACTAGAAACCGTTTTCAAATTATTTAGCATTTACCATAATATTTAGCATTTACCATAACCTCAAAAAATTAATAATAGACAAAACAAAAGAACTATAAATATAAATATAAAATAAATAGGTTTATGGCTTAATACACTGTCAATAAAACGTTTTTGTTCTTATAAACACAAAAAAGATTAATTATCACCTTGGTTTTAACTGCAAACATGTAGGCATACAATACAGAAACTCGTCTTACGTTTTAAAATAGAGCAACTCAAGAAAATAAGTCTACCACCGGATGGCGCTGTGATGGCCTATATGTTGAAGTGTGTGTGTGTGTGTGTGTGTGTGTGTGTGTGTGTGTGTGTGTGTGTGTGTGTGTGTGTGTGTGTGTGTGTGTCAAGAAAAGGAATCCTCTTGTGCGCGCTTCATGGGTGCTTTCGTCACGGAAGTCACGTTGCTTCGCCGGCCGGCCGGGCGTGGTTAAATAGAGGATGTGCGCCGCAGACCGGCAGATTAACCCAGCGAGCTATGAGGACAAAGTGAACGAAGCTTCGGCTCCGACTACTATCCGGCTGTTTTTCAGCGTTCTATAGCCAAACTTCGGAATTTAAGCAACTCGCATTCGTCGTAGCTGTGTGCTTTTGATTCAGCCTCCAAAGGAATGCCAAGAGAGCTCACCCAGAACAGGATCCAAAAGATCTGGGTTCCCACCAAGGATGACAAACGAAGAGGTAAGACACGATGGTATTCTCGTGGCCATATTCTGTGGTTTCCATACATCATTTTCGCTTTATGTCGAGACCAGACACTACATTAATAATGGCGGACTTGAAGCCGGTTCAATTTCAACCAGATTAGCATTTCCACGCTGCGACCCAATTTAATTTTAACACAACATTGCAGCGCACCGGCGTTTTAACATTTCCACGCCAATGATTGGTGGTCTTCATCGGCACATGTTCTACGTCATCGTGCCCCGTTGAACAGCGGCGTGGCGAGACGGGTGTCACCATGCTCACACTTACCCCGCCCATAAGCCTGCGATTCCTGGACATGACGCTGGAGAAGCTTTGGTAATGGTTAGTCCGGGTTTCTTAGATTGACCGGACGTGACGTTGCTGGATTTTCGCTGCTGTTTCAGAAGTTGTCCAGTTTGAGACAGGGTAAATGCATTTTTTTTTTAATCGTTAGAATCACTATTTTGGCTGTGACGTTTTCAGAAACCTCTCGACATGCTTTTTATTTACCTATTTCAAAGGAAATTGGTTCAAAAGCCAACAATTGTTTCATGACGTGCGGTAAATGTTTTGCACCCAGATGTACAAATCTGGGAAAACTTGAAGAGGGTTTTTTTTTTTTTTTTTTTTTTTTTGAGAAATTTGTGTCTGAAATTTATAGAACTTCAAACTGGAATATTTATAAATGACCCCCACCCTTTTTTTCTTTTTTAAATCTGCATTGTAGAGTAATAAGGTTTGAGCTGGGGGTGCAGAGTCCAGCAATCCCTTGCTGGGTAATGAAGAATCAAGTGTTCAAAAATGGAGTTAAGGGTTTGATCCATCTTACCATTTATGCATTGTAGCTCTGTTGTGGAAACAAGATTAACCAATGAGGTGTAGGTTGGTTCTCTCTTAGACTCGGACAACGTTATTTGTCATTTTTTATGCACAGAGTGCGTACAGAACGAAATTTGGTTGCATACAGATTGTAAATTGCAGTAAAATTAAATTACAGCATAAGGTGCAGCAGTGATTTAAAAGTAAACAATTTAAATGTAGACAATACAGGAGAAGTCACAGTGTACAGGTGAGTGTTGTTGTTTTTTTTTAATATATATAAATACTCACCTGTACAGGTACACTGTGACACTCACAGGTACACCGAGTGTCCTGATAACCTCTCAGGAGGCTGGTGTTGATGCAGCATGATAATAAAACAGACTTTATAGATGTGGATTTATTTGTTTATCCCCCCTAACCCCCCGCCCCCATTTATAAAGCCAAGACCTGTATTCCCTTTTTCATATTGTACATGAACCTCTGTGTAAAGGCAACAGACTAAAATCTTCAGTGAGGCCCCAGGGGTGAGATTACTATAAATGCACAGCCAAGTGAAATCAACTCCTCCTGGGATCTGTAGGGCAGTTTATTTCCTGAAGTAGGTCAACTGCACAGTCAGGTGTAATTTTTGCAGCAAGCAAACATGTTGGTTGTAGCATGGAGCGAAATGAAGATCACTGCTTGGTGATGTGTTCAGTTGCTTGTGGCGTGTCTAAATTTGTGTCCCCCAGTTACACTCCTGATGGGTCTGAAGATGTTATGTGGAGAAGCACTAGCTGGTCTGCCTGGCTGAGGACTGCATTTAGATTTCTCAACGCTCACTTTTCATGGCTGTGTTCTCTGCAGGCACTGGCGCCCCTCACTTCGCCAACCCTCCAACCGTTATTGTGATGGTGGGACTCCCTGCTCGAGGGAAGACTTACATTTCCAAGAAGCTCACCCGCTACCTCAACTGGATCGGCATTCCCACCAAAGGTACTTAGCACTGTACAAACATGTTGAGGCAGTTTGTTGAGCTCAGCAACTTCTCAGTTGCACGATGTGATGCCCTTTAAGTAGCTTTCCAGAGAGGATCGACTCATGTTTCTCAGCTGGGAACATGACGTTCATACCGGTTTCTCTCCGTGTCTTCCTCTGCAGTCTTCAACGTCGGAGAATACCGCAGGGAGGCTGTCAAAAATTACAGCTCCTATGACTTCTTCAAGCCTGATAACGAGTCTGCTGTGAAGATCAGGCAGTAAGTCTCCCTTCAGCCACAAATCAGCACTTCTTGTTGCCTTCTCGGATTTGATTAACGTTTGCCTCAACTTTGACCTTCAGGCAGTGTGCCTTAGCAGCCTTGAGAGATGTCAAGTCCTACTTGAAGGATGAAGGCGGCCAAGTGGCAGTAAGCTGGCTCGGTCATTTATGGGCTGCCTTCAGAAAGGTGACACCCAACCACGGAGTGTGATCTAACCAGGCTGTCTTGTGGTTTCTCTCAGGTGTTTGATGCCACCAACACGACAAGAGATCGAAGGGATCTGATCTTGAAGTTTGGCAATGAGAACGACTTTAAGGTACACGTTGCTCGGATTAGACGTGACAAGGCAGCAGGTCCAGACCGGTTCATTTAATCGGGTTCCCTTTTTTGTTCCATTCAGATCTTCTTCATTGAGTCTGTATGTGAAGACCCTAGTGTCATTGCATCAAACATCATGGTGAGTTAAACATCAGGACACTAATTCAGGTTGGGTTTCATGATGAAGGTCCACATCTTTGAGCTTTTTGAAATGGGGAGCTAAATGCTTACGTCTTTCTTGGCATCAGGCGTGTCGTTTGCCGTCTGACAGTTTTCCTCCCCATTCAGGAGGTGAAAGTGTCCTGTCCAGACTACAAGGACTGCAACAAGACCGAAGCCATGTTGGATTTCCAAAAACGCATTGAATGCTATAGGACCAGTTACCAGCCTCTGGATCCAGATCAGTATGACAGGTATGCCATGATTTGTCATGGCCTTTCTGTAGCCGCCACAGCCCTTCAAGCAGATCCCTCACCCTGTCCCATTTGCTGCCCTTTGCAGGGATCACTCCTTCATCAAGGTGATAGACGTTGGTCGCCGTTTTCTTGTCAACCGGATCCAGGATCACATTCAGAGTAAAATCGTTTACTACTTGATGAATATCCACGTCCAGCCGCGCACCATCTACCTGTGTCGCCATGGGGAGAGCACAGACAACCTGGAAGGACGACTGGGCGGCGACTCTGGCCTCTCACAGCGGGGCCAACAGGTACGGCCAGTTGCTAAATGACATAACAGAGCACCCCCCACCCCCACCCCAGTGTTAAATGTGGAGACTTGATGCTCATTCATTTCCTGCTTGCTGTAGTTTTCTGCTGCCCTGGCTCGGTTCGTTGAGGAGCAGCAGCTAAAGGACCTGAAAGTGTGGACCAGCCAGCTGTGCCGCAGCATCCAGACAGCCGAGCATCTAGGAGTCCCATACGAGCAGTGGAAGGCACTGAATGAGATCGATGCTGTGGGTGTCACCTCAAAGTGCCATCAGAACTCATGGAGCAGCTTCGACTGTTCCCCTCAATCTGATTAGCATCATTGGATATCTTTTAGGGCATGTGTGAGGAGATGACTTATGATGAAGTGAAGGAGAAATTCCCAGAAGAGTTTGCACTGAGAGATGAAGACAAATACTACTACCGCTATCCAGCGGGAGAGGTATGGCATCCTCAACTTGATCAAGCAGTTCAGAGTTTGCTTAACCTTTCCAAATGGTAAACTTCTCAATCATTCCAGTCCTACCAGGACCTGGTCCAGCGGGTTGAGCCTGTGATCATGGAGCTGGAGAGGCAGGAGAACGTCCTGGTGATCTGCCATCAGGCTGTAATGCGCTGTCTACTTGCTTACTTTCTGGATAAGAGTGCTGGTATGAACTTTTTCTACTCTCCTTCTTTTTTTTTTTTTTTTTTAAACGTAGAAGCAGTTTAGAGCAATTTTCTAGCATACATTCACAAAGCTATCGACTGGTCTGAGGGGGACCATGGCCAAAGCAGGCTTCCACTAGCCTAACAGCTTCAGAGCTCAAAAAACATCAGATTGGTTTTGCAAAGAAAATGTCAGAAACCAATCATCATATTTACGCTTAGTGGTTCTTCCTTTTTTTTCTTTTTTTTTTTAAATGGAGGATGTAGGAAAGAGGCAGCATCTGACCAATTATCTTGTCTGAAATGATGAACCCACTGAGAAGAATTTATTTATTTATTTATTTTTTCAGTTCTAGTTTAGATCATCACTGGTGCACTTGTCTCCAACCACAATTTCCTGTAACTAATCCTCCAGTTTCTTATAACTGCCCAGTGCAAGCATGATGTATGATTTAATCAGGAAATGGTGTTTGCATGAACTGCTGTCATGTTTTCAAAGATTCTGCTTTGGTCTGGGACTCTTGGAACAGCAGCTGACTTAAGGGATCAAGATAATTTAGACTTATGCTTTAAATAAAAATGCCATGAGTTTCATACTGCTGCTAAAATATTCCCACTTTATAACCTCTTGACCAAATCTTCAAAAATCCAGAACGTCTCCTTTTAAATATGTTCCAATTTATACTTTAATCTGTTGTTCCAGATGAGATGCCCTACTTGAGGTGTCCCCTCCACACAGTCCTAAAACTGACCCCGGTCGCCTATGGTTGCAAAGTGGAGTCAATCTGTCTAAATGTGGAGGCGGTGAACACCCACAGAGACCGACCAGAGGTTAGCTGACTGATTACTGACAGCTGCACAGCCACAAGCTAGGAGCTGAGTTGCATATCGCTCAGTTGTCCTGGCGTTCATGAGTCTGACACCGTGTCTTTGATGTCCCGCAGGAGGTGAAGAGGGGTCCTGGAACCCTGATTAGGAGGAACAGCGTGACTCCCCTGACCAGCCCAGAGTCTCACATCAAGAAACCTCGCATCGAGGACCTTGACGAGGCTCCAATCCAGGAGCTGCCCAACTCTGTAGCATCTCTGGCCCTCAGCACTTCCTCGCACATTCCCCTTGCTCTGGCCGGAGAGGTACTGAATACGTCTAGTAGTTTGCATTTAGGGCATCATGACATTCATCAGTTCCTCACTTTCAGCCTTTGCATGTCTGCTCATTTGTTTGTGGCTCTCCTCTCAGCACTGGCTGGGCAAAGTTTGCCTGTAAGTATTTGATTGGGATCATTTCTGTTTGGCTGCATTGCTCTCATTTGTTTCCTTTCCTGGACTGTATTAACTCCCCACCCCCCACTAAGGTTCCTAACATACCCCTGTTTACATTGATTCTGCATTAACCCAGAGATGAATCATGGGGAATGATGCAATTTACAGTTCTGGAAATGAATATTTGTTCATGTGGAAGTTCCACTGTCTCATTCCTGTGATTCTTCTCCTGTGTGGTTGCCTCCAGTTTGGGTTTCCTGCTCTCGGTTGATTCATGCTGACTGTTTTGTGTTTGTCTGACTGTGGGTCTGCTTTACTTGTCTGTTTTGCTTCTTAAAGACGCACAATCCTCCACTATCTGAAGGTGATATTCCATCTTAGTTTTCAAAGGTAAACACTGCAAGAAGCAGCTGATCATTCACTCTCTACAAAGTAATCACACCCCTGTTTTTAACGGTTCAACCACAAACTTTATTGCATTATTAAATGTACAGGAGGAGAAAATATGGCCCTGAGTTAGGGCTGCAAAGTAGACTGAATCACACCTTGTAGAATCACATTTCTGCACTACTTTAACGTAATGTTGAACTTCATGGGATATGAATACTTGTGGATGGTATTGCAGTGCCATCTTATGCCCTATGTGGCAGATACAGCTGTTTACTCTGCTATGTTCTGCTTTAAAAGTAGTCAGCGTGCCTCTGCTAGATCTAGTCTTCCAAATGTAACTCACCCTGACCTACAGCTTCCATCAGCTGAAGGCTGCTTTCCATTCATGACGTTCCATTCAACACTGATGGCTTTTATGCAGCCTAGTTGTGTGTGTGTGTGTGTGTGTGTGTGTGTGTGTGTGTGTGTGTGTTTACATGTATGTAATTCCATAGTTGTGGGTTACAGTGGAGAACCTGTTCTCATGCACACAAACTAGCGCTCTGTTTTCCTCCTAAAAATATCTTTGAGGAAGTTTTGGCCTTAGAGATGGTGCATTTCAGTTTAAGGGTTACAGCGTGTCATACAGCCTGAGGCAGTTGTGGTTGCTTTACACAGCTACTTGGGGCATACCTGTTGGATGATGGCATGTCTGAGGAATCTAAGTGTAGTGTGTTTAAATGTATTTATTTATTTATTTATTTATTTTTTTTAAATTTGTTCTCATGTGTTTGCAGAACCTGAGAAGCTCATCAGTTTGCCATGACATACTGCAGCCCTGCTAGTGAACAGAGTGGATTGCTGGGACGCAGAGACATCGAACTGAGAACCCAAATCACTTTTGCCAGCTAGTGAGAACTTCTGCTGTACCTTTATCACTTCAGCTAGATTTTTTTTTTTTTTTTTATATTCCCCAATTTAATTTCTACTACTGCCATAGTTTATGTAGTCTTTCCTGTGATAGATCATCTGTCTGGATAATGGCTTATTTCAGAGACCAAAGACTAAATCACAACATGAAGTTTTTAGCATGTATATGTATTTTTTCCCCTTCTCTACGATCTCATGGCCTAGGTAACTAAGATGTACTTAGTTAACATTGTAAAGGAGATTGTGTGTGTGTGTGTGTATATATATATATATATATATATATATATATATATATATATATATATATATATATATATATATATATATATATATATATATATATCTCAAACACACACAATGAACCCTTTTTTTTTTTTTTTTTTTTTTTTTTTTTTTTTTTTGTGTCCTAACATGTTACAAACCAATCAACATTTTGCACACCACTGAGTTGTTTATTTTTGTCCATAGAGTGCCTGTAGTGCTTCTCTGGCTGTTTCTCTGGATTTAACCGCTTGAAGAGAAATTGAACATTTCACCTAATAACTCTGCATATCTACATATTTTAGTGTAGTTTCAGTGAATACCAGTTCTGTTTATGGAAAACATTTTTATTTATTTTTTTTGTTACACTGCATGCTGTTAATATCTCTGTAAATGTTGATGTACATATGGTTTAACTGGATTGGGACATGAATGGAGCTTTTTTTTGGGGGTGGGTCTTTTTGTACTAATGTTTGACTGACGGGAAAGAAGCTGATCATCTTTCAGTGAATATTTTGTTAATGTTTTTTTTTTTTGTTTTTTTTTGTTTGTGTTTTTGAGATACTTGTACTTTATTTAATCTTATCCTTTTATTTATAAGTAGATTTGAATGGCTGAATGAAGAGGCATCTTATGCCCAGCAGTATATGTTGTATAGTTAATTTTTTGCATTTGTTGCAATAAATTCACTGGGGGGGAGATTTAAATTGTGTAATTTTATTAGGCCCGAGCAGCGAAGCGCTGCGAAGGCCTATTGTTTCTGTGTTGTTTCTTATTAGGCCCGAGAAGCGAAGCGCTGCGAAGGCCTATTGTTTCTGTGTTTCTTATTATTATTTTTTTTATTCTGCCCCCCTAAAGAGGGGGCTTTTTGGGGGCTTTATCATACTCAAAAACTCACCAAACTTTGCAGATGCATGGTGACGAATTAAAAATTTTGTATCTTAAGGTCGTCACAAAAATCAAAAGAAAAATGCCTCAACGGCGCCACCTAGCAATTTTCAAAGGACCCTCTTCTATTCACTTACTTCATCGTAGAGACATGAGATTTGGTACAGTGGTAGAGCTCACCAAGACGCTCAGAATTTACAATTAATGTCATAGTGCAAATATCACAGGAAGTCGGCCATTTTAGATTGAAGGTCTGATTTTGACCCGATTTTTGACGTTTACAGCATTGGTATTTGATCGAACTCCTCCTAGGGATTTTGAGCGAGCGGCTTGAAACTCGGTCAGTCTGATCATAAGGCATGGCCAATTAAAAGTTATCAAAACGGTGAGTTTTTGAGCATGCTGAAGGGTCGTTGGCAGGGGTCAAAGTTCACCTACTCGCCATGAAACACAAAACTGTTATATTTCATACACAAAAACTCACAGAGCCACCAAACTTTCAGTAGTTGATCACCACTAGGTCTTCTTTAATATCCAATGGTCAAATGATTGCTTAGGCCACGCCCCCTGACAACAGGAAGTGTCATGTTTTGTTGTAAGCGGTCGCTATGTTACCCCTCTGAGCTAATCAACATGAAACTGTGTCAAGAGACAGAAGACATATTGGTGTGTTGTGGATTCCAGCCCCAAGTGGATTCCATGGAGCAAGGCGGCGTAGTGGCGTGGGGAAGTCACATCAAACCATATATTTTTAATCTTTTGACAGCATTATTTGCTCAAACCTGTCCACCAGGTGGCAGCAAGAGACCACAAATAAACCACAAACCAAGTTGTCTTGTTCAGTAAGGCAAGGCAAGGCAAATTTATTTATATAGCACAATTCAGTACAAAGACAATGCAAAGTGCTTTACATAATTAAAATATAGCAAAATAAAACAGAATAAAAGCAAGTAGGAATAAAATGTAGATAAAAAAAGAACAAAAAAGTGGTGATTCAGTTAACTCGAACAGTTGAAGGCAATCCTAAACAAATGTGTTTTTAATCTTGATTTAAAGGAACTCAGGCTTTCCGCACCTTTACAATTTTCTGGAAGTTTGTTCCAGATCAGTGGAGCATAGGAACTAAATGCTGCTTCTCTTTGTTTAGTTCTGGTTCTAGGTATGCAGAGTAGGCTAGAGCCAGAAGACCTTAATGGTCTGGATGGTTGATACACGGATAACAAGTCTGATGTATTTAGGTGCTAAGCCATTCAGGGATTTATAGACGAACAGAAGTTTTTAAAGTCTATTCTCTGATATACAGGGAGCCATGGAAGGACTTTAGAACTGGGGTGATGTGCTCTACTTTCTTAGTCTTAGTGAGGACGTGGGCAACAGCGTTCTGGATCAGCTGCAGCTGTCTGATCCACTTTTTAGGCAGACCTGTAAAAACACCGTTGCAGTAATCAATTCTACTAATTATAAATGCATGGATTAGTTTTTCCAGATCCTGCTGAGACATTAGTCCTTTAATCCTGGAAATGTTTTTCAGGTGATAGAAAGCTGACCTTGTAACTGTCTTTAGATGCTTTTGGAGGTTCAGGTCTGAGACCATTACTACTCCCAGATTTCGGGCCTCATCAGTGGTTCCTAGCTGAAGCGACTGAAGCTGTGTGCTAACCTTTGATCTCTCCTCTATTGGTCCAAAAATTATTACTTCTGTTTTGTTTTTATTCAACTGAAGAAAATTTTGGCACATCCACGTATTGATTTCTTCTAGGCATTTACTCAGTGCTTGAACTGGTTCATAGTCACCTGGTGACATGGTGATGTAGAGCTGTGTGTCGTCTGCATAGTTATGGTAGTTGATGTTGTTATTTCTTATGATCTGAGCTAAAGGAGCATGTAGATATTGAATAGGAGGGGACCCAGGATGGACCCTTGGGGAACCCCACATGTGGTTTTTGTAATCTTCGATGTAAAGTTACCTACTGATACAAAAAAGTCCCTGTCCTTTAAGTAGGATTTAAACCAGTGGAGAGATGTACCACAGAGGCCGACCCAGTTCTCCAGGCGCTCTAACAGAATGCAGTGATCAACAGTATCAAATGCTGCACTGATGTCCAACAGAACCAGCACGGTGGTTCTGAGGTCCAATAGAACCAGCACGGTGGTTCTTCCACAGTCTGTATTTATATGGATGTCATTAAACACCTTGATAAGGGCGGTCTCTGTACTGTGGTGAGCACGGAAGCCAGACTGGAAAACGTCAAAGCGGCTGGTCGTTGTTAAGAAGGTGTTTAATTGTTGAAACACAGCTTTTTCAATAATCTTACTGATAAAGGGGAGGTTTGAGACGGGCCTGTAGTTCTGGAGTAGTAGTTTGTCTAAATTGTTCTTTTTTAACAGTGGTTTGATAATTGCTGTTTTCAGGGACTGGGGGGAAAACACCTGACAGAAGGGACGTGTTTATTATCTGAGTCAAATCAGACGCTATGACAGGCAAAACTTTCTTAAGGAAAACTGTAGGTAGAGCATCAAGACAGCATGAGGAGGAACTTAGCTGCTGAATGATCTCCTCTAAGCTTTTGGAGTTTATTTGACTGAATTGGGACATTTTGTCAGGATAAGTTCCAGCTGAATACGGCTTTGGTTCTAGAGTTGGTGTGGATGTACAAACTGATCTTCTAATTATCAGTTTATTTATTTTTTAGACTAGTTCCATATGAGAGGTTGCAAGAAAACTTGTAACTTTACTGAATTTGCAGCTTAAGAAGATTGGGTTTGACAGACAACACCAACTGTCCCCTCAATCCAGTGCACACAATACCACAACAGACCTCATCACGCTCTACAGTACATCAAGAAAACTAAATCAACTAAAACAAGTTCATGAGTGCACATGAAATGAAGTTAATCCGTATTTGTGTGTCAGGGTGTCTAAGCACTCTCCAGAATTTGACATCTCAGCAGAACCTGTAATAATTATAGAAAGTAACGTTATAGTTGTTCTGCCTTTTGTTAAGACAGCAAGGAATTCATGTCGTGAATACATTACATAAATAAGATATAAATTAATTATTACTCAGAGGAAATCCATGCTAAAAACAGTTAGAAACGTTTTGGGTTCATATTTAATCAGAGTGAGACATCACAACTTTGTTAGATCTCTATGTGAATTACGTGAGATAGTGAGTGCTCTCACCTTAAATAAAAGATCTTTGACGTATTTTGCTCTGGTAAAAGCTGCTTTTCAGCGATGAAGCTAGGGAAACTGCTAATGTTGAAGTTGAATTTGTTCTACACGCTTCTGCCTTGGAAAATATTTGTCTTTTTACAAAAACAATGTTTAAAGCCAGATTTGGGGATAAAGGTTATTCAGAGAACGCAAGAAAAGGAAGCTTTGTGTGGGGAACTTTTGTCCCAGCTGTCTAGCTGCATATGGCCCCAGGACAGCACATTAGTTTTCTTGAAGTATAATTTTGGAGAAGTAGAAACAAGTATTAATTTCAAAAGGTAGGTAAAAGAGGAAAAAAGTTTTTACAAAATCTTAAAATGTTGGATAGTTGTTATTTCCATCTTGCTGTGAAAATTGGTAAAATATTATCATTTTTAATGCTTAGATATAAAATTGCAAGGCAATTACTAAAATTGCCGTTTCTTGAAAATGTTTTTTGGCATGCCATACTTTATATTTATAGGTAGCCTAGACGTGCATAATAAAAGAGTGGAACTAAAAGCTGGTCTAAAATTTTTATGGAGCTTTAACTTGCTAAGAGTAATAACGTTAGATGATTATATCTTTAAAATGAGATAACTGTCTCATAAAATGTGATAGTTTACTTGGTCTAAAGAGATTATTCAATTCAATGTTATTTATATAGCGCCAATTCATGAAATATATCATCTCAAGGCACTTTACAAAGTCAAAATCAATCAGATTATACAGATTGGGTCAGATTATACACATTGGTCAAAAAAAATCCTATATAAGGGAACCAGTTCATTGCATCAAAGTCTTGACAAGTAGCATTCTCTCTTGAAGAAGCGTAGAGCCACAGGGAGAGTCGTCTACACTGTTTCCATGGCTTTGCAGCAATCCTACCTACTGAGCAAGCATGAAGCAACAGCGGGAAAAAAAACTCCCCAATAACGGGAAGGAAAACCTCCAGCAGAACCGGGCTCAGTATGAACGGTCATCTGCCTCGACAGACTGGGGGTTACAGAAGACAGAGCAGAGACACAACAAGAGAGACAAAAAAAGCACAGAAGTTCTACATTAGATGGTAGTAGCGGGTGATCTGTCTTCCCTGGATGATGCCACAGCTAACAGAACGTGTACCTACTATGAAGAAAAAAGAAAACTCAAAAAGTTAAAAGCTGAAATGACAACAGTCATTCAAAATTGAAGAACAATAGATTCTGATGTCCTGCAGTAGCCTAAACGTATAGCAGCATAACTATAGAGGTAGCTCAGGGTAACATGAGCCACTCTAACTAGAAGCTTTTTAAAAAAGGAAAGTCCAAAGAGCCAGCTTCTAGTGGAGAAGTTCAAGTTTCTTGGGGTCTTGTTCATGAATGAGGGGAAGATGGAGCGGGAGATCGACAGGCGGATTGGTGCAGCGTCTGCTGTGAAGCGGGCGCTGTACCGATCCGTTGTGGTGAAGAGAGAGCTGAGCCAAAAGGCGAAGCTCTCAATTTACCGGTTGATCTACGTTCCTACCCTCATCTATGGTCACGAGCTTTGGGTCGTGACCGAAAGAACGAGATCCCGGATACAAGATCCCGAAATGAGTTTTCTCCATAGTGTGTGTGAGCTCTCCCTTAGAGATAAGGTGAGGAGGCCAGTCATCTGGGGAGGACTCAGAGTAGAGCCACTGCTTCTTCACGTCGAGAGGAGCCAGTTGAGTGGCTTGTGCATCTGGATAGGATGCCTCCTGGATGCCTCCCTGGTGAGGTGTTCTGGGCACGTCCCACCGGGAGGAGGCCCAGGGGAAGACCCAGGACACGCTGGAGGGACTATGTCTCCCTGCTGGCCTGGGAACGCCTTGGGATTCCCCCGGAGGAGCTGGCCCAAGTGGCTGGGGAGAGGGATCTCTGGGCCTCCTTTATAAAGCTACTACCCCCGCGATATTGCTAAAGTGTTCCTTTGGCAATAGTCCAATTGCTAAAGTGTAACTTTTACATTACTTTTGGGTATGTATCCACCAATTTAGATGTTAAACTTTCATAAAACCTGTCTTAATGCAAGAAACAAAACCCTTAGACACATGAAATAGCAAGTAACTTTAAAAAACTAAAATGGTTTTGTTAACTTTTCACATTAAGCTGGATTAACAGCTAGTAAGATACCTTTGATTAAATTGGTATACTAATGTTTAAACCAGGGGTGTCAAAGCTACGGCCCGCGGGCCGAATTCGGCCCGCCGAACGATTTAGTCCGGTCCGGTGGCCAAATGCATTTTCATTATTCAACGGCTGTATCTCCTCGCTGCATCGAGCGATCTGCACCAGATTTTTTGTGAGTCGTGGGGGAGCGCTGCCAAATACGTTCGTGTGAATCGCCCAGTGGAAGGGCGGGCAAAATGCGTGACAGCATCTGCGGTGGTGGGCGGCCGGCGGTGCGCAAATCCCAGCGGTGGCCAATAGGCCAGAGCGGCGCTTTGCTGCGAGGGCCGCTCATCACCGCTTGCGGTTTTAATTTAATTTAATTTTTTTCTCTGAGCTGTTTCAGTTGCCACATCTTGCCATAGTAGGACTTGCTCACTAATAGATGGAGCACTGTCAGGTTCAAACACCTAAAACATTCATTAACAACACAAGGAGAGACAACAATGAAGTTGGTTTTCAAATAATCTTGCAAGGAGATCGAACGAAGATGCTTAATACAGATCTCCAAATCCGATCTGAAGCAAATCCGTCGCCTCCTCTATTTATTAGGAAAAGGAATCCCTGGTTCCATTGTCAAGCTAAGGGGTAGGGAGAAGCAAAACAACTGTGATCTTCGAGATAAAACCAAGCAGTTCACACAGTGCAGCACTCCAGGGTCCGTTCTTCCTACGTTGCTTAAAACATCCGAGATCAAATGACACTTCCAAGATGATTTCATCCGGCTAATCATGATCCGGCTAATTGGGTTCTTCGAACACACCTGTTGTTTACGATTAGTATGGCTGGATTGAGTTATCTGAGATAACTGCGCGTTCACGCGTTTGTTTAAAAGGGGAAATGTATCGATAGTAGAAACATTGATCAGCAACGCTGCTATTGGCTGTTCAGCATGGCCAAAGAACGCCCACAGTTTTTCTCTCAAGCAGAACAAGAGCTTTTAATGGAAGGTTATGCCGAATTTGAGTCATTAATTAAAACGACAGGTAACACCTCAAAGTCTGCTGCTTTTTGCCAGCCCTCTCTCCTGGCTTTAGCAGACAAATAAATGTATAAATACTGTCCATGGTAGATGTTTCTATCACTTTCTACAGTATGAATTTTTGCATTTTAATAATCTCATATTTACTTTGTTCTTTTATGTCAGAGCCTCCTCGGGACCCATTAGAACATGGGGACAAGTAAAAGTGAAATACAAGAATATTCTACAAAATGGTAATTATTATACTTTATTTTAAAAAGGCACTTGTTATGTCAAGAGCTCCAAATTTCAGTGTCATTCCTTAGACACGGGAAGTAAAGAACATGTGCAAACTGGGAATTTTAACAAAAAAAATCTTTATCCATAAAAAATTAAAATGTTCCTTTTCCAAGTCATCCACAGTTTACACGGTAAAACTGTATTGCTCCGTGTCTAGATAATCCATCCATAGTTTTTTCTAATACAATATACGGCTCGACAGGAAGCAAGCCTTTCAAAGTAAACTAAACTTCACAATAAAATGGCCCGAACAAATCTTCTTACTGAATAGGATAAAAATAAAAAGCAAACCATCATACAAATAACTTAAATATTTTAGATTTATGGCTCCAACACCACTTTTTCCTCTTTAAAAGCCACTGTTAAATGATGTGTTTGTCTGTTTAAAACAGCCACAAAGAAAAATATCTCTACAATTACACTGTCGCGCTGCGCAAAAGGATCCTGTCTATTGCGCAATACGCGATTAATTCGAAAAACTCTGCAAATTATTCTTGCACCTTCCGCAACAGGTTGCTGTCGTAAAAACGGACATGGCTGCACAGACTTCCCTATCTCCTCCGCGTATACAGCCGTGATCTAATCTTGTTTACATGAAATAAGCCTGCTCTCGAGCAGGCTTAAGCTGGCGCACATGTTACTATGACAACAAGTGCAGGATGTCTTTCGAAGAACCAAACGATCCAAGATCATGCCAAATCGTCAACAATGAAATCCTGCTAACTGAGTTAGCAACGTACGAAGAACGGACCCCAGATGGCTGAATAGAGTTCATAAAAACACTTATCATAGTCACAACATATTTCTCTGCTTTCTGCAGGCCTTCTGCAACTATAAGAGAGAGATCTAAAACCTTAAAACTTCTTAGGAAAGAGTAAATATATATGATAAATGCAATGAAAATAGTAAATAACATAAAATATGTAGAAGATAGAATAATTCTATCAAGCACTTTATGGCAGTCTTCCAGTTATCTAACTGATTCATGCAGTGTGACTTGTGTGCTCCACAATCCTTGTTATCACTTTGCATTCAGTAAGCTGCAATCATACAAACATTATTATTTTTTTTGACTACATCCTGTGTTTGCATAGTGTTTGCTGCGGCGCTGCTAAACATGGTCATGGATGTCTGACTTACCAATTTTACAATCCGCCATTTTCATCCGCCTCAGAACAGGTAAATGTGGGGCAACAAGAATGAGGAATTCTGGGAATTGCAGTTCCACTTTCTGTAGACCACAACTGGCTGATTTAATGTGAAAACGAAGGTGAAGAGGGTATGAATAATTATCAATTAAGTGAGCACACAACTTATCAAAACAAATTATTTTTTTTGTAAGTTATTTACTTCAAAGTCATGAGCGTTTGAATGTCTCTGTCCCCCAACGCAGTCAGGAAACAGAGCAAAGAGAATAAGAACACACTAAACTTTTAAACATTCAGGGTTAACAAAGAAAGTGGGAGTAATCTTCAGAGGAGTTCACTCACTGGTACAATCCAGTTTCTGTCTAACAACTCCTCTCTGTGTCCTTGACTGTGGAAACACAATAGTAAATCTGTAAGCATGTGAGTTTCTTTTACACGGGAAAGTTATGCAGGGACATCCAGACAAGATATGGTCAAAGTTACATACGGCAATACAATTTTCCACAACGATCCTATCTTCTGATTATGAAATTATCACATAAAATTTTCAAAACACTAAAACACCTGTAATAGAAATAGGAAATTGTGTAAAAAGTGCATAAGCAAAGTGAAAGATAAAATAAAAAATAATTAGAAAAAAATGCTAAAGGATGCGTCTTACTCAATTTAAAATACTAGAATGCTGAACATCAGTATTAACTCCCCATCTGGTTTAGTTATTACGTCGTTATAGGACTCTTTAATGTAAAATCCATATTCATCAGTACTGTCATCTTTTAATTCAGAAACATCATACTTCACCTGATCATGGTCAGCATAAACAGAAAGCACGTCTGCATCAGTATTGATCTTCAGCATAGTTGTATCAGTCATTTTCATTGCCATTCTCTTAACCCCCGGGATAATACGTGAATGAAAAATCAAGATAAAAAATACAGAGAATTCCTCCAATCTTTAATAGCCAGGAGGTCCAACCACCAGAATTGAACCAAGACACAGGATCCCAGGATAAACCAGGATTTTCCTCCTGCTGGATTGTCAGCAACTGTTGGAATTTATCTTGGATGTTGGTCATGTTAGACACATCAAGAATAAAACTGCAGCATTGTTCCCCAATTATGTGACAAACACCTTCTTTCTCAGCTAGGAGGTAATCTAGAGCCAGTCTGTTTTGCAAGGTCATAGCTCTGATAGCCTGTTGTTCCTTTGTCAGGGAGGAGAAACCTTTTTCAATTAAAGCAGTGAGATTTTCTAATTCAACAGACAGGTCATTGATTCTATGTGCTGCATTAGCAACACCATAATGAGGAACTAAGGTACCCAAGATCCCTAGCCCACGTGGAATCCAAGCTGTCTTTTGCCGGTTAAGCCTTGCCTTCTGTTCCAGTAATGGGCTAATTGAATCATAAGTGGTAATGGGAGGTAGTAAATGAGCTAAATAACACACTCCAGACCAATCAGCAGGCAGATACAAATATGATCTACTTCCAAACATTCAAATCATGTTCTTAGGACATGAATATCCATCTCTGCAAGGAAAATTTACCACAACTGCGGTTAAGTTACCTGTACCACACAGTTTACTTCCGTCTGGCAAAGCTGTAATGTTAAGTGTTAAAACATAGGGTGCTGGGAATGAAGATCCTGGAATTGTATAAGGGTCAGACCTAATCACACATGACTTGGAGGAGTGATTTCTATGGGTCATTGCACATGAAGCGTGTATGATAACTTTACAACCTATTGTCGTCACCAGAAAATGAGGTGTGGATTTGTCCTGCGCTACACAGATGTCTGGATCTCTTATGGGATTCCTATTACCTCAAAACCTGTAAAGAGTTCCTGTAATGGCACAAGTTAAATGAGTCACATCAGAAAACTTAGGGATCTGTCTTTTTGGTCTTATGGTAATTCTTTAATCACGGAAAAATGATCTCCACTAACCTGTTAGATTGATAACTAGGGAAAAAAGTTGCTAGAGTATAGGCAGTGTCAATAGGAACAGGTACTAACAATGGTTGGTTATCAAAAGCGTGTGGAATCAAAGAACACACATAACAGTCATTTCTAATTTTCTGTACAGTCTGATGCATTAGTTGCCACCAGATGTTGTCAGCATGATAGTGACTGAAGTGATGG
Organism: Fundulus heteroclitus; assembly: GCF_011125445.2. Taxonomy (NCBI): domain Eukaryota; kingdom Metazoa; phylum Chordata; class Actinopteri; order Cyprinodontiformes; family Fundulidae; genus Fundulus; species Fundulus heteroclitus. The sequence goes on along the minus strand of NW_023396923.1, from coordinate 2,683,010 downwards.
GTCTCTCTTTGAGTCAGCCGAATTGTTCGTGCTGTACCTTTGCGATGAGCACAGGAGTGATAAAAAGAAGTGTGATGCCAGTCACCAGTCCTAAAGCCTTCAGTCTTCCGTAACGCTGTATGTTGATCTTGGTTGTGAAGTGGATTGTCCTTTCTTCTGGTACTTTTTTTTTTTTTTTTTTAAACAAACAAAAAACTAAATATAAATCCAGCTGCCTCTCCAGAGTGACGTCTGCACTTCAGGCTGCCTTTTTACCGGCCTGGTACAGGTGGGTGGTCATGGGAAGCCTCTGTGGGCAGGGGGTTCTGACCCAGATGCTGCTCAGGTGGTGTTCTTTGCACTGTGTGGCATGAATCCAGGTTTGAACATGGAGTGTTCAGAATGAACAGTTGTTAATTCTGGATATGTTAGTATTGGGTCCTCCTCCCATACTAGCAAGTCTCCCAAAAAAGATTTCAAAGGGACTGAGATTAGCTCTGGATCTATTTCTCATCCACATGTACAACAAACCTGTTTCTTCACAACATTTAGCTAGTTTGTTCTTTATAGTGCCATTTTCCTTTTCTACAGCTCCCCCTGATTGTGGATGAGTACCTCACAATGTGTTCTTAAATGGAAACCCAGGAGTTTGCTGATTTCCTGCAGGGCTTTGTTTACAAAATGTGTCCCATTATCACTGGAGATGACCTCTGGGACCCCACAGCGTGGAAGGATCTCCATCAATAAAGCTTTTGCGACAGCACTGCTGTGTGCCTGTTTTGTTGGAAACGCTCAACATAGAAAACATGTCTATGACCACTAGACAATATTTATTTCCTTCAGCAGGTGTCAGCTCAATGAAATCCATCATCAGATGTTGAAATGGAAGTTGTTGGGGAAAATGTGCAACTTGTGGCTGTGCAGGAACCCTAGATGGGTTGTGAGAAGCACAGATCAAACACTTTTTTGCAGTAATTTTTAGCTACCACTGAAAACCCATCTATGTATGGATATTTTTTAACCAAATCCAGCATATCGCCCTCTGGACACGTGATCCAATCCATGCGCCCACATGGCGAACCAATTAAAGAAATGTTTAGGAAGGCATGGTCTACCATCAGAAAAATGCCAGCCAGAATTGCTGTCAGAAAAAGAGAAATCTCAGCTGGATGAAGAGGCCGCAGAGCAGCAGCTTTGGCTGCTGACTCTAACAGCGGAGTTTCCTTGTGAGACAGAGTCCAAGTGTCCTGTGTGGGCCGCACGTTTAACTACAGCAATGTTTTTGGGCAACAAAATAGCATCCAAAAGATCAGAAACTTGTTTGCATTCAAAATAGGTTTTCCATCTGATTTCAAAAAGGAGGGATGTTTCCACAGTGCTCCAAAATCATGAACCACACCAAAAGCATATCTGGAGTGAGTGTAGATAGTCACAGTTTTTCCCTTCCGCCAACTTACATACCTCAGTTAAGGCGATGAGTTCAGCTGTTTGAGCAGAATAGTGGTGTGGTAATGGACCTGAGTGCAAAACACCTAAGTCTAAACACACAGCAAACCTGACTTGGTTTAAACCTGCAGCAGAATGGGAGGAGGAGGCGTCAATATACAAGACGAGATTGGCGTTAGACAAAGGGGTGTCTTGTAAGTCAGGACGAGGGGTACAAACAACATTTAAGACAACTGCACAGTCATGACTTTCCTCATCCTCATCTGTAGGCAGAAGCGTGGCTGGGTTTAAAGTAGTGCATTGTTTTACAGTGATGTTGGGCATGTCCAATAAAATTGAAGAATATTTGAGCTACCTTGCTGCCGATAAATGAGAAGTCTGTTGTTCCAGGAGGATAATAAAAACAGAATGTGGAACAAAAACTGTCAGAGAGTTGTAGCCAACAATATCACATGACGCTAACACTACTTTCTCAGCTGCAGCAATAGCGTTCAAACAACCAGGTAAACCAGCTGCAACAGCGTCAAGTTTACTGGAATAATAGGCCACAGGTTGCAATTTGTCACCATGAGATTGCAACAAAACAGATGACATGAAACCAGATTTTTCATCCACCATTTGAATAAATGATTTGTCAGAGTTTGGCAAAGCCAGCACTGGTGCAAGGGACAAGGCTGCTTTCAGAGCAGAGAAAGCCAGTTCTGCCTCAGACATCCATGTGATTTTATCAGAAGCTGCTAGTCCCTGTCCGTGTATTAAAGCAGCGAAGGGAGACTCAAGCTCGGAGTAGTTTGGAATATGAGTCCTGCAGTAAGCTGTCATACCCAGAAATTACATCATTTGTTTCTTTGTGATTGGTCTTAGGATTTTTAGAACTGCTTCGATCCGCTGAAATGACACCTTTCTGCTTTTATGTGAGAGAACATGGCCCAAAACTGTGACTTCCTCCTGCACAAACTGCATTTTAGATTTTGAGACTTTATGGCATTTTTTATAGAGATGTTTAAGCAGTTTTAATGTCCTGCATTGATCAGCTGATTCTGTTCAGATCAACAAATCATCAATGTATTAAATGAGAAAATGTCTAGGAGTCAGTCAGGTCCATCAGACACAAGGGAAGTATAATGTAAGTCACCTGAGTCATTACGTCACTGTCAGGTTTCACAGCATTTACTGCTGAGACAAAATGATGAGGCTCAGGGCCAGTTGCAAGCTTCCATTCGTATGTATACAAAGATTTATCTTTGGCCCCATGTACTGCAGTAAAGTCATAGTCAGAGTCCTGAGTGTGAACTGTCAGTGGTTAAAGTGATATTTATGTTCAATCTACACATAAAATCTCTACCCATAAGATTTAATTAAGATACAGGGGAGACACCAAAAAAGAATGCTTCAGCTGCACTCCTTGTGGAGTGGAACAATTTAAAGGAACAGAGAAACTCCCCAACTGTTTCACCTGAAGCAGAGACAGAATGAACATAACAACCACTGAGCTTTGGCTTCTCCTTGATACATTTAGCAGTTAAAACAGAGTGAGCTGCACCCGAGTCAACAACAAAAGAAATTTCTTCACCTATCACCATCATAGAAAACACAGCCATTTTTTTTAAAAGCAGGGGTCTCTGTGTGGAGATGCCTGATGTAACAGCTGTGGCACATTCTAAGTGTGTGATGGCCTCTGTGAGCAAACTATGTGGATGAGTAGAAGCAGGTACCATCTCAGCATTCAAACACACGTGTAGCGGTGTGTGTGTGTTTGTGAAGCAGGTCCCTTCGCAACTAGGTTGGCCTCCAGATCCAGGGTCCGATCCCTGCCGGCATCAGGCTGCTGCGCTTCCTGCGGTTCTTGTCGTTCTTCCAATGTTCCGATTGTCCACAGTTGTGACATGCATCAGAATGGGAATCACTGTCCACAACCACGGCCTCTGCCCCGAAGTTCACGGCCACGTCCGCGACGGTTAGGTCTTCCTCGCTGAGATCAATCAGAAAAAAAGGGTTAGGGCAGCCTTGTGCAGATCAGTGTCTTTTTTGTCAACTTTCTTTTCTTCACTGATGACATCACCACTGTGCAGAGCATGTCTCTTTAAATCAGCCAGACGCACACCATGACTCCAGCCCACATACAAAGTTTTGGTTTGTGCTGCTAATTCAGGGAGAAGTCCTTCCATGATGTATCCGCACAATATCCTCTCCCAGGACCCCAAGACAGTGAAATCAGTAGGACATTCCATGCCGGAGTGTTTATTGAACTCTTCTTCTAGGCGGTGCAGAAAATCAGACACAGTCTCATCAGGCTGTTGTTTCACTCTCTGTAGAATGGCACTGTCATTCCTCTGGGGAAATTGCACTCCTCAGCCATGTCAAGTCTGGAGATGGGGGCAGTTTCTGGCTTTACGATGACTCTTGTGGCAGTGACTGGGTCTGAAGAGGGAGTGGGATCCTCCCATAGTTGTCCACGTCAATAACATTTTCCACAACAAAGGATGTATCTTCAAATGCATGTTCACTTAAATCAGTTTTTGCATTCATCTTGGATAAGCAGGGTCGGGGCCATATTATCTAAAATGTACATGGTTATGAAACTTTTTCACGCATACAAATCTAAGTTGTGTGGTCAGGGGCCCAGTGGCACCAGTGTATGGCAGCCTCATCTCTGTCAGTCTGCCCCAGGGCAGCTGTAGCTACTAACATAGCTCACCACCATGAGGGTGTGAATAGGTGAATGACTGAACTGTAGTTTGAAGCGCTTTGGAGGTCGTCAGACTAGTTAAAGCGCTGTACAAGTACAAGCCATTTACCATAACCGCAGCAAGAATTTCGGGGAGCTTTAAAATGAGTGGACTGAGGCTGGAGTCAGCACAAGAAGAGTCAAAGTGAAGCTGCCAAGGGTGGAACAACCTGTAATGAGGTTAAGGGTGCAATTACTTTTTCACATAAGGTCAGGTTGGCTTGGATGGTGTTTTTTCCCCCCCAACTCCCAAAAAAATATATTTTTGTGTTTTTGAAAGGCTTGTGTGCATTTTCATTCAACCTTCTTTAGGCAGATTCCTCTAAGCAAAATCCAATTGCCTTCAAGGAAGCCAAAGTCCCGTGTCTCTTTGGCAAGAATGCAGACATGGCTGTGGTAGGATCATGCTAAGGTAAGCCTAGGAGCAGGGATATGGCATAGATCTAAATATCTGGAAGAAAACCTGACGGAGGCTGCAAATGAATATAGACTGGGGTGGAGGTTCGTCTTTCAGCAGGACAATGACTTCAAACACACCGCTAGTGCAACAAAGGAATAGTTTAGATCAATAATGGCCCAGTAAAAGCCCAGATTTAAGAAGCTATTGTACGACTCAAACCTTGATGTTCAAACATGTTCTTCATCCAATTTGAGTGAGCTTGAGTTGTTTTGCGAAGAAGAAAAGGAAAACCTTGCTGACATACCTCAAAACACAAACATGGTTGTGCATGCAAAGTTCCTACAAAATACATTGAAGAGAGTTTTGATTGGACAATGTATGATAAACGTTTATCGTATGTGTTTATGTGTGTTTTTTATCGTATGAGTCAGATTAAATTGGGAACAACATGTAACATGAGTACAAATCAAAACGGGTTGTAAGCAAAGGAATTTCACACATCCATGAAGAGACAGCCTCTCACAGCAGGGTGGCCTGCTATTAAGCCAGACTTCACCTCACTCTTTCCATTTCTTCTTGCCTGGGCACTCTGAAGGAGAAGGTACGCGCCGCAATACATTGGGGTTCTCACAGCCTGCTGGATAAACCTTGTCGGTTAACAGTCCGACCTGATCATTTATTCCAGCATAAATGAGTTCATAACAGCAAAATAACTAATGCATTAGTGGTATAAATACTTACAAGCTTATAGCTAACATCACCACCATTTGAACTATATTTGTTATAGCGGAATTTTGAGTTGAATGATTTATTATTTAAATTATAATACCAAATTATAATTAATAATAATAATAAGCATATTCAACCAGCTTATGGCATAACATAAATTGGCGTCCCTGGGTGGGCATGAGTCTACTTATTGGCGTTCCTTTAGACTAAATCGAATAACCAGCAACTTATGAATTTAATGAACACAATCCATATTCCAGCATTTTGACTGCTCACCTTGCCAAAAGGGCTATTCAGTCATAATTGATTAAGGAGGTATCATTACTAAATATATACGTGTTTGTGGTGGTTTGAGGTTGTTAACCTGAGGTTTGAATATTGATTTCTGGACTGGAAGTCAGCTAGATTGAAATAGACAGCAGCCAGCGTCTGCTACTTGTCAATCAGAGTCTGTGTCGTGTTCTGCTTTGAAAAGAGAGACCTTGCCTCCATCTGGTGGACGTTGTGTGTAATTGCAGCATAATTGTTTTAAAGAGGGACACGATTCCCCATCGGCTGGACATTGTGTGCAATTACAGCTCAGTCTTCCCAAAGTGAGGGGCACCCTGCCTCCATCTGGTGGCAAGGATAGGTAGTTGCAGTCACGGTTTTAAAGACAGCTTAGATTGCTCAGTGTCCCGGAGGTTTTGAAAGTCAGTTTCTTTAAACTTGCCTTATGGTTACGCCCTTTTGACACTTTAATTTTATTTTATTAATTTTTCCCCAACTTATTATCATATCTTAAAAAATTTTTTTCTCCCTTTTGAATTTTTTTTTTTAGTTTTATTTTATTTTAGTAATAATTTTTTTTTCTTTTCTTTCCTCCCTCTTCCCCCTTCTGCTCATCATAAGTGGTCAAAATTGAGCTGTGATTTTGAAACTAAGGTTGCAATTTAGCGGTTTTCAACTGTCATTCTTTGCCACCTCTGAAGCTCCAAAACACTTTGCTATTTTCCACACATGTGTAGAGCACCTGTTCTGAAATAACTTACATCACAATCAAAGCCACAGCTTTATCACTTAATTACTGGCCGAAAGGTTAGTGGTCCATGTCACTCAAAGTTAATATTCTCAAATTTAAACAAGCATACTAACCGTTCCTAAAACATAGGAGTTGTAAGTCGCAGGGTTGATTTTCCCCTGCGCAGCCTAATGTGTTTGCTGTTAACAGTTAAAGTGAAGCCACTTAACAGTTGTTGTTAGCAGTTGTTGTTTAGCGCTGAGCTAAATTAAAGTGTATGCGTTGTTGCTTAGTGCTAAGCTAAGATACAGCGTTGTTATTTGTTGTCTGTCGTTTAGCGCTGAGCTAAACTACAGTGTTGTTACTTGTTGTGTTGTTATCCATAGCTGACAAAGAATGGATAGTAGCGGTTCTTCAGTCAAAGGAGCTGAAGGTCCAAACCATTCCATTGGAATGGAGGCCCAGGATGTCATTAGCTCACTGCTTAAAATGACACCGGACGAACAAACCCGTCTGAATCAGTTTAACATAGAAGACTGTGAGAGGAGAATTCAGGAATTGGTGGAGGAGGTCCAGAGCAAGCCAAAGGGTAGATTGGTAGCAGATGTCTTGGGTGAGTTATCTGCATTATACCACCGAAGGTTAGTGATAGAAACTGAGAGGCGTGCTTTAGCTGAGGAAAGAATCAGGGAGCTAGAACAGAGAAGTGTTCAGGGCAGCTGTCATCTCACAGAGGAGCGAGAGGAGGATCGCATTAGCTTGCAGACAGAAGGATCTGAGTGTGAGAACTCCAAAGGAAAACATGGAGATCACACCTGGAGGACATTGGATGAACTGGGCCCCCAGACACCTTCTGAGCGAAGGGTAAGCGAAGGTCAGGACAGACATAGCAGTGTGATACGGAAAGAAATGCTTAAACAACTTACGGTGGCAATCAGGACTGATCCACATGATGTAAATCATGGGAAAACACCTGCTTCCCACCTGACCCCTGACACGGCCCGCTATGATCTTTTTCCCCCACCAGGGCGACGGGAGCACCGTTCCTGGGACACAGGTGAACCCCACTCCTCTGAACTGCGTCCACAGACAAGAGTTCATGACAGGGAGGGTCCCCCTGCGTCCCACGAACGGCCGCCGATGCCAGGTAGGTGGCCAGAACTGGAGCCTCCCTCCTATCGTGGTTACCGCAGGCAAGAGTCGTCAGAAGAGGACTCAGATGGACCAGCTCCGATCCCTGAACAAGGACTGCGGATGCGTCAACTTGAGTCCCTGGCCCGAGACATAGAGCGTTTTGATCCTAGCAATACAGAATCCACCATTGATGACTATCTCAGAGAGGTAGAGCGCTGTCTGCTAGACTTATATAGCCCCTCAGCTCGAGAAAACTTGAAGCTTATCTGGAAAACCACGTCCAGAAGTGTCCATGTTTTCATAGAAAGCCTCCCTCCAGCTACACGTGACCGTTATTCAGCTCTTTGTCAGGCTTTAAGAGAAGAATATTCTGTGTTTACAGACCCAGCTTCTGCGACTCTTGGAGCTTTTGCAATTCAGCACAAGAGAACTGAAGCACCAAAAGAGTACTACCGTCGCTTGCGGGCTGCTTACTTTCAGGGACGAAATGCTCCCGGCTTGGAGGAAGACCACACTTTCAAATCTTTGTTCCTCCATAATCTTCATGAAAGCGTGCGTTATGAGGTTACCATGCATTGTAGAACCAAGAAACTTACCATGCAGGAAATCAGGAAATACGCGCAGGTGGCATGGAAAACATGTGTCTGGCCCAACAAAGGAGCCGACAGTGATAAAAAGGTTCTGCAGATTCAAGCCGAACCAGAAAAGAGTTTAGGTCTGGAGGGACATGAGATGCCTCCCTTCAAACCTAAAACTAGATTTGGTCCTAAGAAGCAACATGGTTTTGAGCCGCAGCAGAAGAAAGCTTCCCAGGATAGGAGAGGTCAGCATGGCAGCATGGAAGGTGAGAGGTTTCAAAAATGGCACAGGCCGGATCCAGCTCGATACGGTAAGCAAACTGACAGGCCAGAAAGGTCGAAAAGCACACATGACAACAAAGGCTGGAACCTGCGCATGGAGGAGTCAATGCGAAAGGAGATGGAGGAGACTTTTCGCAGGTTGCTAGCCGAAACAGTGCATCAGATCGCGCCGCAGCCGTCCCAGCCATCATCCAATCCTGTCGACCCTCCAGGTAAGCCAGGCCCAAAACCCCCGCCAGCATGACTAGGCGTGGACCAGGCTCCCCCTTCTAACAGAGTGTATCTGATTAAGTGGGGGAACCAACCGAAAAATCACCAACAACCTTCTAAGATCCCATCAGCAGGTGGTAAGAAAACCCCTTTTCTAAGGTTTCTAGGTGAGCTAAACCATCATGAAAATGCGCATCGCTTATACTGCTCGACAGTTATCGGAGGATGTGTAACTGCAAATGCTCTTTTAGACACGGGTTCCGAGATCAGTCTAATGTGCTCAGATTTGTTTGATGAGGTGACCAGAGCTATGGTGTCTCTTGGGAAACCGTTCCAGGTGGAGACCTGTAACGTGGGCATCACCAGCTACACTCAGGATCAGTCATGCATCACCAAACGGGCGTGGTTAGACATCACTTTCCGTGACATGACCCTGGTGCACCCCATCTACATATGTACTTTGGACACAGAACCTTTTCTTGTGGGTCAGGACCTGTTGAACAGGTTAGCCCCACTCATTGACTGCTATCATGGTCATCTTTGGGCCCAAGTGGGGACTCCAAAGCCCCTCACTTCTGGAAGTGGACTGTCCGTCCCTATCAACCAGGTGACATGCTCCGAGGAGCCCAAAGAACTTTTAGCACCATTTCTGCCTTCAACAGAGCCGATTTCCAAATCCTCTGACACACCACCGCTTCTCAGCGATCAGAGAACTTCTCTCTGCAGCCACACATCTTTCCTCTGCTCACTTAAACACTATGGAGTTGAACCCTATAACCCCAGAGTGGCCGAAGGTATGCACCTGGAAAGCACATTCATGCCAGACGTGCTGCTGGCTCTTTGGTCAGAGAAGTCTGCGATCAGCAGAGATCTGTACAGCTCTCTGTGCCGTGAAAAGCCCAATCTGGCTGAAACAAAACACAGCCACTACCTGCTCTCAGCAGACTGGCCTCGCCGGCTTCTGAAAGCAACGGGGGTGTGCATACTTTATGCACAGATTGGCACAAGACAGCTCTCTCATCCTTTCAGCATTGTGGAGAATTTACATCCTCCAGTATTTGTTGGTGCTGATCTTCTGGTACGACTGGGTGCACAGCTGGACACTTGTAACCAGGTCCTGTGGGCCCAAGCTCACGTGACCCCAAGTTCCTTCCTGGGCACCCCTGAAGCCATGCGATCAGGGCAAACCATCCCACAGGCTTGCCAGGTGGCTAGCGAGACAAACATGCTAATACCACCACAGACTGCAGGTGTACCTATCAGATTAGCCATCCTGAAAGGACAACAAATACAGAGCACACAGGTTTTCTTTCAACCCCTTTCTTATTTCCAGGAATCCAACCTGGTCATCCGGGGCACACCCCTGCTTGAGCTGAACAATCGCTCAGCTTACCTGTTAGTGGAGAATCCAACCCACATGCCGATCCAAGTGGTGGAGAAGAAACCTCTCGGGGTGCTCATCGAAAGCTCTTTCCACGACTTTGAGCTGAGCATTCCCGTCATTGGAGACCTGCCCTTATCCTTGACCGGCAGACAGGACTCTCCAGACACCGTGTTTACTTTTCCTTCCAACATGATCCAAATCAGGCGACATGAAGCTCTGCCTGCTGGATCCATTTGTGGTGCAACGCTTGAAGCTGAAGGAAATCTGTTGGTGTATGCGACAGCAACCAACCCAACAGAACCAGCACCAAATCAACCAGAGACCCGGGACTCACCCACTGAGCCCTGTCCTGGCTTCGAAACAGAAATTATGCAACAGCTGGGAAAAGCTGATGCACTGACCACTGAAACAGAGGAAACAGCACTTAAGGAGCTGTTTTATGAGTTTCAGCCCATTCAGCCCAAAGATTCAAACGAACTTGGGATCACATTGACACACACCCATGACTCACCAGTAGGAGAACACAGAAGCTGCAAAGCTAATCTGAAAACTCTCCAACAGGTGACGTCCCGGCCTTCAACGGCCCAGGACACCCAGGAGTATGTACAAGGCTGCTTAACCTGCAGCCAGTTACAACCCACACGACCGCCAGACCGAGCCCTGCTTCAGCGAAGGGGGGTTACATTTCCGTGGTCACATTTGCAGACTGACTGGATCGGTCCAGTCCCCAAATCGTCAAGAAATAACAAATATCTTTTGACAATAACAGGCAGTTTCACAGAATGGGTCGAATGTTTGCCGGCACCGAATGACCCCGCTGTCACCACAGCAGTCCTGCTGCCAAATCACGTTTTCAGCCGGTGGGGCCTTCCCCTGTCCATCGACTCGGACAGAGGAACGCATTTCACGTCAAACATCTTGACCGTGCTTTCTGACATGTTGGGCGTGGAAGTTAAATTCCACATCCCCTACCGCCCACAGTCATCCGGACAGGTGGAGCGAATGAACTGCACCGTGGTCAGCATGTCAAAGGAACATGCCAGCAGCCATGACAGGGTTACAAAGCTTCCCCTGGTCCTAATGCTAGTCCGCTCTACCTCACCATGCTCCACAGGGGTGACACTTTTCCAGATGATGACAGGAAGGCAAAGGACACTTCCCCTGAATCTCATCTACCAGCCCGAAGACGTCAGTGTGACAACCGTCTACACGGCACACCAGTGCGTCACTGACTTAAAAGACCGTCTCCGAACGACTTTCGCGTGGCCTCGAAAGAACCTAGAAGCCCGCGTGCAAAGTCCAGAGTACACATGGGTTCAAGCGAACCAAACTAAACCGTCCACTAAACTCTCCTCACAGGGAACGGAGCCTAACTCCGCCCCCAGCGAAGAGAACAATGCATAGCATTAAATAGGACAAGTGCATGTTCAATCAGGACACTTAAAACATGCACTAATAAAGCAAGTGTCCATACATAACTTCACGTCTATAATTTCACACTCAGCCATAACACCATGCATTGCTTTGGAAACGCTCACAAAAGTGGTAAAGAATGACATGATGTATACTCAGGTTGTTAGAGATTTAATGCAGGACCTCACTCGAGAGGTTAGCTCATCCATAAATAGCCTTGCTGAAGGACGGATTCCTCCGTACCTGGTACCAGTAGATTTGGTCGAAAAGGTTCTCAAATCTGCCTCCAGTGAAACACTATGTCATTATTATATATTGCCCTGTCATTATTATATATTGCCCGTAGTGACTGTACAGGGGTATTGGTTTTTGAAACTGGATGGTGATTGGTTTGACCCACAGACAAACTACACCTATGACCTGGATCTATGCGAGACTGCTGATAAAGGGGTGGTATGTATCCTACAACAAGGACATCTTAACCCATGTTTAACCGGAGATGAGGTGTTATGTGATTGGACTCATGAACCAGCTAGAGCAACAATAAAGAGTCATCCTCAATTACCTCAGGTGCCTTTCGTTGGGTGTTTATATGATGTATACATCTGGAGTTGGAATAACGTGACCTATCAATTAACCAATTTCACTATCTCCCTGGATTGGTTCAAATGCGCATTGAATTAGTCCACGGAACTAAATCGCTTAATTGAATCACACAGGTCCAACATTTCCAGCTTAAAGGTGTCTACATTTATGGCCCAAGGACAGGTTTTGCATGCGGCTAAGTTAATGGAGCATACATCTGCACATCATTGGTGGGACATTTTTAATGGAATGTCTGTTACTGCTTGAAACTATGTAGTACATTCCTTGCTTTTGCTCATTATTGTTATTATAATGTTAACCTTATGTAATCTATGCACATGTCTATATATTAGAAGGGTTAAGAAGCACTTAAATCAGAAATTGTATAACACTGCTTTATTATGAAAATCACCATGAAAATTAGGGATGGTTGGTATGGAGTAGAACATGCTACACTATTGATTGACACCACAGTTCCTACTGATACCTTTGAAGTAGATTATTTTGTTGAACAACGTTGGCACATCAGACGTGTGGTAATGGAAGAGAATAATAGAGATGAGTTTCTTAATCAGGTAACTGTATTATGGGATACCTATACCTATTCTCTGTGATCAACTAACATTGGTCTTTTGGAAATGGAGGAACCTTGGGGACAGTTTTTTCAAAATAAGGTTTTCCCAAAATTAGGATTGTCAAAGACCAAGGGGTGGAGTGATATATTAAAGAATTATTTTTGCTCTTTAACAATGTATTATGGAAAAACCTGCTCAGTTATATAAGTTGTTTTTTGAGTTCACATAAACTAAGAGCAACATATATGTTCATGCTCTGAGTTTTTTGCCTGTTTTTTTTGTTTAACCACATGTGTTATTTTGCTATAACTTGTTTTAACTTGTGGTGGGAACCTATGACAATGTGTTGTGGGAAAGACTGATTTCATGTAAAACTAGAATTGTATTGTGCTTCACACACTGATTTGCGCTATTTCTCTCATACTATTTTGCTTCACACACTGCTAAGATGCTGGGAACAGTTTCCGTTTTGGAAACATGCTTTGGGAAACAGGGCGGCTGTGGAGGGAGAAGTGGCCATTCTTTCTCCACTGCTGGCCCTTTGTTTATAAGAATATAAAGGGGAGACTGCCCTCAGTCCGGCGAAGTCTACCGTGGGCCCGAGTTGGACGCCCCGTCGCGTGGATTGTGCCCTTACCGGATTGACCGGCTTCCAAGTTCTGTGCCAGGGTAAGGGATGGAACATCACGCTTGTCTGAAAGCAATGTTGCTTTAAGTGCTTGCTACTTTGCATGTGTAAAGTGCTTGCTTGTTTGTTTGCTGTATTCTGTGGGGATAATAAATATGGCCACTATTATCATAGCCGAAGCAGTGTTTGTGTTTTTTATTTGTATATTTTGCCGATCTCTTCCCAACCTGAATAAAAATTTCATAAATAACAGGACACTGGGAAAGAAATGTATTCTAATTTCTTTCCATGGTTAGAAACAACTGAACTGGCCAAATTCCAATTAAATATATTGTCGCACTTCGTACAGGTGTCATTTCGTTATTTTTTCTGTAATTTTTTCTCCATCATCATTATCATCATCATCTTGAACACAACAATATAAATGGCATTTCAATTTGTTATTATTAAATATTATAACTTAAAATTTATTTTAAGACCTGATACCATTGCCACTATAAACTGTCCAAAACATCTTAAACACACTGATGTGCATTAACAATCCCAACAGTAAGCTATGCTTGTCACTCAGGGTCGCAAAAAAAAATCATTCCAGGAGCTGCATTTGGTCACCAGGCCACACTTTGGACACCCCTGCCTTTAACAGAACTTGTATGACAACATCAAGTAGGCTAAAAGATCTGTTTTGTTCTGTCTCCGCTTCAAGTTTAAGTGTGTCCATATAGCTCTTGTCAAAACTGTTAAAATGAATACCCTTGCCCTTATTTCCCATTTCTAACACATAAACACAGAGGGGAAAAAATGTCACTTCCTGCTTGATACATCTGAGCCCCTAACTGGTGCCATGATGACAGATAAGTAAGGGATAATGTCCAACGAGGTGTCCATTATCAGAAATTAATGGATTCATTTTCTTGTGAAAACGTCACCAGGTATCAATGGCTGCAAACCCATTAAAGGTTGATAAAAACATCACAGTACTCAGTAAGATGGATGGTGTTTCTTCATTTGCCTTCCTAAAAAGAGACATTTGCTCAGTGTAGTATAAAAATCACAAATCTTTGTTACTTGTGTTTAACATGAAGCCACAATCCCTATCCCTTCCCTCCCAAGTTTTGACCCAGATGTTCAAACCCCACATCAGTTCTGCTGCACGTTTATAGTTAAATGTTGTGTATTTTTTGACCTCTTAGGGCCAGTACAAGTTCAGGTTGTCAGGGTTTTGTTTACCGATGAACTCAGGACGCACACACGGAACTAAAAGTTTGAGTCTTTATTGAAAGAAGTATGCTGGGTGGTGAGTGATGAAGACCGGAGGTTCAGGACTGCAGAAAGTCAGGGATGTAGGTGATGGCAGGAGCTGACGGCCCGGAGACAGAGAGTCCACACTTGCTAGGTGCTGCTCGGCTAGCAGGCCCCGTAGCCACAACAGGTTAGCAGTTCGTTGGAGACACCAGGGCACAGAGCTGAGCTTCTCCAGGGCGGCTAGTCAGGTTAGCAGAACTTGAGAGACACCAGGGCACAGAGCTGAGCTTCTCCAGGGCGGCTAGTCAGGTTAGCAGAACTTAGGAGACACCAGAGCACAGAGCTAAGCTTCTCCAGGGCGGCTAGTCAGGTTAGCAGAACCTTGGAGACACCAGGACACAGAGCAGAACTTCTCCAGGGACAAACAGCAGAGTATCAGTCAAGAGAAACTGGCAGGACTAACCTTAAACGAGAAAAACAATTCTTCTGAGGCAAAAACGGAGACTGGCATGGAGAGGTGTGGAATGATGACGGCCCAGTGCTGAACTGAAGGCAGAGGGAGGTTTAAATAGAGCACTTCACAGGTGGAACAAGGGTCTGGCTAATTGACTGGTAAATGATTATCAGGTGTGACTGACTGCTGAGGAGGTGAAGTGAAAATTGACAGAAAACAACTGATGACTGAAAACTAACAATAAATAAAGTCAAACCTAACCCAAAAGAGATGAAAAAATGAAAATAACAGAAAAACAAAGCCAAACCAAAACTCAACCATGACATTACCCCCCCCCCCCCCAAGGCCGGACTCCGGACGGCCTAAAATCAAACAAAACAAACTACAAAGTGACCGAACCAGGGTGGGTGGAGGGAAGGCAGGATGGCGGGCAAGAGTCATAACCAAACTGATCTAACCTGGGTGGGTGGAGGGAAGGTAGGATGGTGGGCTAAAATCAAACCAAAACTACCCACTAGGGCGAACTAAAAGGGGGTTTCTAACAACCCCTGGTAAACCAAACAAAGGGCATCTAACAGATGTTGGCAGGCGAACATCGCCACAAGGCAAAAAACGGGCATGACAGGCGAACATCGCCACAAGGCAAAAACGGGCATGACAGGCGAACATCGCCACAAGGCAAAAACGGGCAGAACAGGCGAACATCGCCACAAGGCAGACGACAGTCTGCGGACTGTCGTCTGCCACAAGGCAGACGACAGTCCGCCGTATCTGCCTTGTGGCTACGACAACGCCAGAGGGAAGAACAGGCGTACGACAACGCCAGAGGGAAGAACAGGCGTACGACAACGCCAGAGGGAAGAACAGGCGTACGACAACGCCGGGGGAAGAACAGGCGTACGACAACGCCAGAGGCAAGAAACGGGCGTACGACAGCGCCAGAGTCAAGAAACGGGCGCACGACAGTGCCAGAGTCAAGAAACGGGTGCACGACAGCGCCAGAAGGAAGGAACGGGCGCACGACAGCGCCAGAGGGAAGGAACGGGCGCACGACACGCCAAAGGGAAGGAACGGGTGTACTTAACGCCAAAGGGAAGGAACGGGTGTACTGAAC
This sequence comes from Fundulus heteroclitus, assembly GCF_011125445.2. Taxonomy (NCBI): domain Eukaryota; kingdom Metazoa; phylum Chordata; class Actinopteri; order Cyprinodontiformes; family Fundulidae; genus Fundulus; species Fundulus heteroclitus. The sequence goes on along the minus strand of NW_023396923.1, from coordinate 2,667,126 downwards.
GCCAAAGGGAAGGAACGGGCGTACTGAACGCCAAAGGGAAGGAACGGGCGTACTTAACGCCAAAGGGAAGGAACAAGCATACTTAACGCCAAAGGGAAGGAAGCAGGAACATCTAAAACGCCTAGGAACAAGAACGGAGGGCGTACTTACATGCCGGGGAACCGAGAACAGAGGACGTCCTACACGCCGGGGAACCGAGAACAGAGGGCGTCCTAACACGCCGGGGAACCGAGAACAAAAGGGCGTCCAAACACGCCGGGGAACCGAGAACAAAGGGCGTCCAAACACGCCGGGGAACCGAGAACAAAGGGCGTCCTAACACGCCGGGGAACCAAGGGGTCTAAATTCAAGAAGGCCGAGGAACAAGAAGGCCAAAAACTTAACTAAGGAAGCTCTAACTAGCCAAACCTGAGGAGCGTGAAACAGCTCATTATCAGGGGTCAGAAGCCTAAGCAAGCGCTAGGAACTAAGGAGTGCTGGAACCTAAGGAGCGCTGGGACCAAAATAAAGAATCAAAACCAAGAACCAGAAAATAAAGGCAAGACAAGAAAACTAGGTCAGGGATAACACCACAAAGAAAAACTATAGCAAAAAACTACTAAATCAAAACAAAATACTAAGCAGAACTATGAGACTAAAGCTAAACTAGAAATGAAGGCAAAACAAGAAAACTAGGGCAGGGATAACAAAAGAAAAAACCGAAGCAAAAACTAGAAAATCAAACTAAAAAACTAGGGGAAAAAAAGATCAAGACATTCAAGAAAAAACTATAAAACTAATGCAAAACACTGCATGAAAAGTGTGATTTTCGTCACTATGCGGCACTGTAGATTGTCGTGGAAGTTCAGGTTAACGGCTGTTCACGGTAATTTGCAGGCAACACCGAAAACTGCCGTGAATTGTCAGAAATTGACGTGGGCCTTGCTTGGCGTGGTCCCCCCATGACCCCCCCTCCTCCTAATTCTAGGGGAGGCTTTAACATGTAAATGAAAATGCTGTGAGCTATACAAATGCAAATCAGGGTTGCAGGGGGAGTTTACCCATGTCTCGCATTCAACTCCCCTTCAACTCCTCTTGGACGCGATCTACAACTTTCAGCCAGTCCACAGACTGACGAGAAGAAACTGCTGATTGCTATCAGTGGACTGTCTCATATGAGTCAGTCGGTACTGAAGCAATGCCAAGAGCGTGGAAATGTTCAAGTCAGAAGTTTTGGTTGGGTCATTCAGGTTAAAGTAAATGAAATGGGGTTTAATGAACTAAAAATAAGTCCCACTTTAATGGAGAGGTATAGTGAGGATTTAACTATATATACAGATGCATCTAAACTAACTGATAAAAGAATGGGTGTTGCTTATGTCATTCCAAAATTAAACATTAAAGTTGGAAAAAGAATGAGTGATGATTTAGCAGTTTACACAGCGGAATTGATTGCTGTGTGGCTAGCTTTGCTTTGGGTGGAGGTCAATAGGCCAAGGAAGGCAGTAATTGCTTCAGATTCCAGCTCAGCTTTAATCAGTATTAAAACATTTCAGTCAAAATCAAGGCAAGACATTGTGTATGATATACTGCAAGCTGCAAATAATCCAATAAAGTCAGGAATTAATATAACTCTGGTATTGTACCAGCTCATATAGGAGTAATAGGAAACGAGTTAGCAGATAAAAGTGCTAAGCAAGCAGCTAGACATTCTAATATAGATGTTGAAGTGCACTACAGCAAAGAAGAAATTAAAAGTATGGTCAAAAACCCCTAGGGGGTTAAGGGTAAATGGCAAACATTATGGGACGGTGGGCAGACTGGAAGACAGTTCTATAACATTCAGAATAAAGTGGGAAAGAGCAGAAATACAAACAGAAGCAAGGAGAAGGAGGATGTATTTTCTAGAATGAGGTATGGACACACACGTCTAAATAAAACTTTGTTAATAATGAAGAAGCATGCTGATGGCAACTGAATTCTGTGGTAGTCCAGAGACTATAGAGCATGTTATTGTACACTGTAATAAATATCAGGAAGAAAGACAAAGACTAGTCTTACAATTACAAGGAGAACAGATGAGGCTAAACTTAGAAGAAATTCTGCAAAAAAACACAGGGGAAATGAGTGTAAACTATGTAATTGGCTTCCTGAGGAATACAGGACTAATTAAAATAATTTAGTATGATCTTTTTGTTTGTTTTGTTTTGATTGGTTTGTTTCGTTATGTTTGTTTGTGTGTTTGTTTTATTTGTTTGCAACCTATTAGGGAAGGTTAGACTCCAGTACCACACTCCAGTCCAGTTGGTGGCGGTAATGCACCATTAAAGTTAGTTGCCAACCGCCATAAAAACCGAAAGAAGAAGAAGAAGAAGAAGTGGACCGTCTTATCAGCTAATAGTGCCGATATGAATGAGCGGTTCACTTAACTGCAGAATTCGGTAAACTCCAGGTTGCTGTCCATAGAGGACAAGTTGGTGGCTCTGCAGTCGAACAACTGTGCGGGAGAGACTAACTCCAAGAAGAGAAGACGGGTGCAGAATCCCAAGCTTAGGTAAGAATATGGTTGCTAGCTAAGCTAAAAGTAGCCTAGCCTACAACCAAATCTAAGATTAGCCTAGTAGCCTTGCAAAAGAACAAGCTTTATTAAAGTGTATTTTCATTTACAGGAAGCAGTATGCCGTCTTCACAACTCGGAGACAAATTGCAGGCGCTATGAACCGGAGCGAGGCGGTGACCTCCTATTTCCGATATTTGTAAATCCTGACAACTTGGAGATAGGATTTATGCTAAACCTTCCCATCATTGAAATGTCGGTTTTTGGCAAGGTGAGACCCACGTACACCTACAAACCCCCTCAATATTGGCCTATCATGATGCTGATCCCAAACTTTATTTAGTCCCTAATTTGGATTTGTGTACCAAAACCAAAGACATCCACTGGGTATGCCCAAGCAACCCATTTATCAGAGACGTTACCAATTACCTGTGTGGTCTAAGGAATAAATCTCCTGAACAAAACTGTCAGGCTAGAATGACCCTTAAAGATGCAGGTGTGGAAACCAAAATTGAGCGGGCAGGTAACCGCTGGCTCGTTAGCACCCCAGAGGCAGAAGCCCTGTTATCCTACGAGCAGCATGACACAGTTACTAGACTAAAACTGCCCGACCAAACCATGTTCTGTTCCCCACCTCAAGGCGCTGTAGTCCACATTGGAAACATGGTTCTGCATCACCTTGACGTTGACAAATATGACTCAGAGATTGAAATAATAGATGTCTTTAAGGGATACAATTTCAGCATTGATGTCGGCATTGAAAGACAGCTTTTACTTGCAGGCACCCAGCTGATTAAATTCAGTCTCACTCCATCAGCGTTGAGCTCGGTCCCTCTGCTTCGCTTCCCCAGAGCTACAGAGTCGACCGACACTCACATTATGACCATTATTGTGGTTCTCCTTGTATTTGGATGGGCCATCACTACCGCGATGGTGTATGCAGCATACAAGCAGATCAAACAGTTGCAAACCAGGATTGACGCCCTCACCTTTGTCGCTCCCAGGTTCGTAGCACCAGCTCCTTGAAGGCCATAAGCTGATTAGACTACGAACCGCTGTCTCTTTTCTTTCCCTTTTTCCCTCTCTCCTTTCTTTGGTTCAAAGTTCAAACCTGATGACCAATGAATGTATTGACAATGGTGATTGTGAAGTTTGCATTTCTTTTTTTTATTATTACTTTATTGTTGCCTTATTAGCCAATAGAAATGACTAGCTATAGCTTAGTCCTGCCCAGGCTAGGTCACTGACCCAGGCACAATGAATGCTTTGTTTTTCCTCCTCTTGGATGATGAACTGAACTGCATGAATCCCAATGGACTACTAGAAAGACTATTAGGTTGTTCCACTCATGCACAACGGATTTTCGTCACGCCAGAATGGACTTGGTTGTAGCTTTAAAGACTGTGACCAGCATCCCACTCTTCAAAGCTAAAGGGGGGTATGTTGTGCCAGTTCATACGTGACAAAAACTGCATCAATTCGGGACGTAACGGACTGCGTTACCCATGATGCAATGTGGTCAAAATGGCCACCAACTCATGTGGTCAAAATGGCCACCAACTCCCATCACGCAACACGGCAAAATGGCCGCCGATCAAGATAAGGTTGCTATGGTGATGGCTATAAAAGCCGATCACACACAACAATCTTCCTTCTTCCCTGGCTTTTAGCCAACCCGAGAAGACACACACACAGCTGTTTCCGTTGGGCTAATCCCACGCCACGTGTTCGAGTTCCTCGCTGGACCGAGAGTTTTCGACGCAACGGTTATTCCCTGCTTTACATAACAGGAGGTCGACTAAAATAAGTACTTTTAAATTCCCTCTGATCAAAAGACTGAGAGACGCCGTATCTCCCAGTGGGCACCTCAAAGTAACGGGGTCTCCCCTTTTATTTCTGTCTCACCAACAGGGTGTTTAGAAGTGCCTGGGCAGGCGTTAGAACTTTGTAGGTGTTGGTTAATGCTTTTATTCCACGACGAAGTTGGAATTATTTTGCTGAACATTTTCTTTGTATGTGCATGCATTTTGCAATTGATTTTGCTGTGTTGATTTGTGATCCATCAAGAACCCCGCCGTGGGTTACTGCTTCATTTCTTTTCATCTTTTTCCCTGCTTTCCCCCCCTCTCTCTTTTCGCTTCTTCTTATCAATTTAATCTCTTTGTCCGAGCTCAAGTCGCGGGCTTTGCTTTAAACTCCCAGTTAGCTGCGCCCTCTCGAAGTGAGGCATTATCCCATCAGCGTAAGCGTGGTTACGTCATTAGGACCTCCCCTCATACGTCATCGTAGCAGCCATCTTGGGAGGGTGACGTGTATCTGAACTGTGAGTTAAGTTAAGATCTGCTAACCGCTCATTTTAATCCATTGTTTATTTTTGTTTTGTTCTTTATTTCCACATATATAGTTTGCATGTTAGTTTAGTAATGAGTAAGAATTCCAAAGTTGTTGAATCAGAGAATTACTGTAACAGGGAATTGCTTTTGGTTCAATAAAACCAACGACTGCGGAATAGACATTGTTTTGTGTTCAGTCCAATTCACAGTTGCCTGGGTATTCAGAATTTAGAGCTAACCTCCTTTGGAGTTAACATCTGATATTAATACAGAGACAATATCATTGGATGGTGATAAGGAATAAGGATTTAAACTCTAATTGCAGTTACATTGGGGTTCTCACAGCCTGCTGGATAAACCTCGTCGGTTAACAGTCCGACCTGATCATTTATTCCAGCATAAATGAGTTCATAACAGCAAAATAACTAATGCATTAGTGGTATAAATACTTACAAGCTTATAGCTAACATCACCACCATTTGAACTATATCTGTTATAGCGAAATTTTGAGTTGAATGATTTATTATTTAAATTATAATACCAAATTATAATTAATAATAATAATAAGCATATTCAACCAGCTTATGGCATAACACAGCCATGCACCTTCATGGGGCTCAAAAGACTCACAAGCTGGGTAAAATGTGCTTTCTGTGAAACTCATTTCCGGTCGCTTCAATAGAGTGACAAAGGGGGAAATTCTCGCTGTTCTCTGCGGAGCGGAGGACCTGACTGACCTGATTTTCCCAAGCTGAGAGCAAAATCTGGCCTGAAATCACCTGCTGCGTGCCGGGGACTTGACTACGACACACTCTGAACCTGTTTTGGCTAGCTCAGAGCCACATGGCTGCTGCTGAAATTATCACCGTTTCCTTGGAGTACTGCTTTCCCTTGGATGCCCAAAGTGAACAGAACTCACAAAGAGGCGGCTACAGGTTTGGTAGAGAAATAAACAGGCAAAGTTAAATGGTTCGTGTAATGTGTTTCACTGGAGCTAACCGACATAGCATTCTTCAAAACATTGCCATTGCGATGTAATTCGAGTGTGTTTTTATGGTTGTAAGCGTTATCTCAACAAGGGTTTTATACATTGATGGGATATAGATGTTCGCGTTATCCGGTCCACTCATTGCGACAAAAAAAGCTGAAGCTTTTTAAAATTAATGCTGAATGTCCACTAGCCTAATGCTATTGGCTTCCGGATAACTTCCTCTCTTCCCTAAGGTGACCAGACATCCCCAATTTCCGGGGACAGACCCCGATTTCCGGGGACAGTCCCTGTTTTGGACCATATGTCCCCGATTTTACCGAGGAGGAAAATGTTGCGTGTAGACTGTTATTACGGTAGAAAGAGCGCATAAACATGTTGCGCGCAGAAACAAGTGTTATGGTAGCTGGTTGCACTGCTGTTAACATAAAGACGAGGAACAGAGCGCACAACTAGACGAGTGGTAATGATCCTTTTGGATGTCAGCTGCCATTAAAACACGAAGAAGAAGAAGAAGAAGAAGACGTTTTTTAGACTTTTTAACAAAACTTTAATTACAAAAGGCCAAACAATTAAACAATTGAGTTAAAACCAAGTGTCATTTACATAAAATTCTTAAATAAGAAGCTTGTTAAATTGAAGTTCTCTTCTTTCAGACACTTCACATAAAATATTTTTAAAACCCCCCAACTGCATAAAATTCTCCATGTTCCGCGTGGCTCTGTGGAAGTGAAACTCCAGCCTAATTCTGGCTTTAACGTTGCACTTCCACAGAGCCACAGCATCAAGGTGAGGTCCTCCCTGCAGTCTGTGTCTACGGGACAAATAAATAGCCATCTTTGCCTCACTGATTAAAAAGTTTAAAAGTCTGGCCTTTGCCTTATTACTTTCATTTTGGCACACTCCTCCAATAAATAAAGAAGTAGTAAAAACAGTGCCAAAAAGACTAAAAACATTTGTTAAAAGGCTAAAAATGGTCTTTAGTCTGTTACAGTCCATAAAAACATGAAAAACGTTCTCAGACAGACTGCAGAAAGGACACTCATTTAAAACAGCCCGATTAATAACGGATAAAAAAGAGTTTGTGGCGATGCCACCGTGTAAAATCCTCCATTGGAGATCACCAGTTCTCTTTTTAATTGGAGGCTTATATAAAGTCCTCCACTGGGGTGCTCTACCAGCAAGTTTATCAGTCCATATACAAACTGCGCGGTTCTCGAGGTGTCCATAAACAGTTTTCTGGTCCATAGTGAATAAAACCATCTTCTGTGGGTCCAGGCTGGAGAGCAGAGGTCCACTTCTCTCCGGGAAACCAGGATCCAGGATCAGGCCAGGAAAGGAGTCCATCGGGTGTGGTTGGCTCTGTCCCTCACAGTAAGCACGGAGGAGGCTCCTCTCCTTGGCCGACAGCTTTTCTTTCAGGAGGTTCAGGAAACGCTGCACCAGCCTGGCAGACCGTACCCCCATCACGGAACCAATGGCCTCGACGTTGGAGAGGGACGGTCCTGCAGTCTCCACCAGCTGTTTCACGGTTGTTATCTTTGACCGGCGCAGCGCCTCCGACAGCCCTGGTCCCGCGCCGTCACACACACCCAGCCTGGACCCACAGATTAAAGGCTCCTGTAAAAGCCAGTGCAGAGAGTTAGTCGTTTGGGATGGCTTTAATTTAAACAGGGTACATGATTTAAAAACACCCTGATAAAACCTCGGCAATCACCTTAACTTTAAAAGATTTAAATCAGTTAAAAACAGCCGCATCCAGCCCCAGGTTATTTACACCTCTAAAAATGCAGCTGGCCACGTCCCTCCACACTAAGTCAGAGGGCCCTGCCAGGTATTTCTGAACAAAATGTAATCTAAAAGCCGCTGTTCTCCCGGCCAGGTGGACAAGGCCCTGGCCCCCCTCTTCTCTGGGTAAAAACAACACAGGCTGTGGCACCCAATGAAAACCGTTCCAAAAAAAGTTGACCATTTTTGCTTGTATGTTGGCCAACAAACCAGACGGTGGGTCTAAACAGGAATGTTTGTGCCACAGCTGAGATGCTACAAGGTTATTTAAAACCAAAACCCTTCCCCTGTATGACATGTGGGAGTGTAGCCATCTCCACTTTTCTAGTTTACATTCTATTTTCTGTTCCATGTTTTCCCAGTTCTTTTTTTCAGTGTTTTCATTGCCTAAAACACCGAGATATTTGAAACCATCTTTTTTCCATAAAAGTCCCTGAGGGAGAACCGGGAGCCCTTCACGCCATTCGCCCACTGCCAGGGCTTCACTTTTTCCCCAGTTCACCTTCGCAGAAGATAAAACAGAGAACTTAGTTGTTATCTCGTTCAGTACGTCGACATCTTGCTGGTTTTTAGTAAAAACAACGACGTCATCAGCATTGGCAGACAAAACCATTCTACTATTATAACCAGGTAAAACCAAACATGAACAGTAGAAGGTATCTTTTGAAGCAGGGGTTCCAGGGAGAGCGCGTAGAGCATCCCGGTGTTATAAGAATTATTATTCTGAAGTCACTATGGCCTCACACCTCTCGGACATAGGAGGCCTGGAGACCTGATATCTGTGTATAAGATCCACTGTTTGCTGAGTGCAAGGCTGAATGCTGCGTAGAATGATTATTGTCTATTATAGACTGTCTTTGTTATGTCTCAAACCAAGGCCACGGGGCAGTATTAGGGGAAGCCCGAAAAGCGAGGCAGGCAGAGACAGGGCAGACAGAGACTGCAACGGAACCGTGGGGTGCGATTACTTTCCATCTATGTGAATCTCTGCTCTGTTTCTCAATAAAAGTGCTGGAACGTCATTACCACCGTCTCGTCATTTAGTAAAAATGGGAACTCAGTTACTATTGTTTAGAATTCCACCCAAAACTCCCGTAACACCCGGACAGGGCGCAGCCTTGGCGAACACCTCTACGCACCCTAAAAGGAGCACACAGACCACCGTTAATCTTTAGCATACTCTCAATGCCACTGTACATCACCTGGATCTTGACGATCAGACCAGCGCCGAACCCAAACCTCTCCATACTTTTCCACAGGAAGCCGTGTTCGACGCGATCAAACGCCTTTTCTTGATCTAATGCGATCAAGCCCGTTCTTAAACCCAATGAACCGGAGACCTCCAAAACATCCCGAATTAGGTAGACGTTATCTACCATGGACCTGCCGGGGACGCAGTAGGTCTGGTCCCGGTGGATGACCTGCTCCATAGCTTCTCTCAGCCGAGTTGCCAAGGCTTTGGAGAGGATCTTGTAGTCGGTGCAGAGGAGAGACACAGGTAAAATGTTTGTAATATAAACATTCCCTAAAAGCAAAGAGTGGTCTGTAAAAGCTACTGGTAAAATCTGACATGTTTTAAACACATTAAAATGGTGTTTAAAACAATAAAAACGATGAATACGAGCTAAAGATATGCAGTTTTCTTTACTGTGAGACCATGTGTACTGTCTGGAGCCTGTGTTCATCCTCCTCCATACATCCACCAGGCCGTGGGACGAGACCAGCTACCGCATTGCTTGTTAGGAGGCTGGGTGACTCTTTATGATTTCTATCTAACAATTCGTTTTCTGTACAGTTAAAATCCCCACCTAAAAAAACATAATCGTCAGACCCGCAATCTCCCATCCTCTCCCCAATTTTCTCTAAAAAAACGCTTCCTCTCTGCACCGCCATTAAGAGCATAAATATTGATAAAAACCACGTTAAAATGGTCAAACTTAGCTTTTACTAAAAGATACCTTCCCTGGACGATACTTTCTACATTAAAAGAGGCCCACCCCAGAACTCTGGGAGGTGCCATGGCTAAAAAAGCTTCCGCCTTCCATTCCTTGCACCAGTCTGCTTCATTGTTAATATCACTGTGCGTTTTTTTGTAAAAATAAAATGCTGATTCTTTTCTGTTTTGCTGTTTCATAAATCATGGTGTGTTTTACAGCCTCCCTAGCTCCATTAACATTTAAAGAAGCTATTTTAAAATGATCCATGTTGGGTAAAAGGCTAAAAACAACACCACAGTAAAACACGCACAATACATATAATAAGAGGCTAGTGCACATCATTATATTCAAAATTGTTTTCTCACTTTTGCCATAATTGTCTTTAGTCTAAAAACCTCATGATTAAAAAACCCAGACTCTTCTTTTCTTCTGATTATAATACCTGGGAGAGAAATAAAATATTTTTAAATTGGGAAAATTTCAACTTTTATTCCTCTTTTGTTTTCTGGAGAAAACTATTGAAAGACTCAACAGAATAACGTGCCTCTGCACTGCTACCCTGGGACAGAGACACCTCACTGCTGTCAGACAGCTCACCCTTACTGTCACTGCTGTCTGACACATCTTTTCTCTCTGTGACCAGCCTGCTGACCTGCTTACTGGTCTGGACAACAGCTACAAACTTTTTTCCTCTTACTACGTCTTTTTAAATTCATAGGAGCCTCCTGCTCCATCAACTGCTCCCCCTCACCTTTCTCCTCCACAGGAGCCACCACTGGCTCCTCCACACTCACCTCCCCTCCATCAGCCACCACCTCACCTTTCCCTCACTGATCTTCACACACACACCAGTCACCTCACCACCAGTCTCACCCTCCTGCTCTCCACACACACCATCCTGCTCCATCTCTGATTTTCCACCTCCTCACCAGTCACACAAGTTTCTCCACCACCACACACCACCGTGCTCCCCTCACTCACCACACAATCACTCTTTTGTGGATGAGATGTTTTATCCACAGTGTCCCTCCTGTCCACAGCCGAAGCACTTCATGCTGGATGAGGTGGCGAACAAAATGTAATCTCACCCGGAAAGGCAGATTTAACTCCTCATCGCGCTTGTTAAGAATCATGAAGAGTTGTCTCCGGTGGGAGACAACATGCTTCAGCAAAGGTGATTTACACCCCAACAAAATCTTTTTAACGGGGTAAACCACCTTTCCGTGACGAGACAGCTCTTTAACGAGGAACTCATCGCTAATGAACGGATACAACAAATAATTCTGCCTTTTCTTTTTAGACAGGCAAAACGCGTCCTGATGCTCAAATCAAGCATCAAAAAATAGGAGCGTGCATATTGCGTAGGACCAATAAAGCTTTGGACCAATAGTGTCCCTACCAAAGTTCAAATCAAACCTACGCCCATGATTCCATGTTACATTATTTATAGTATTGGTTGGTACATTTCCGCCGGTTGTATAGCAAGGTATGTTTCTGTATCATGTTTTAAATCTGTGCCCCATGTGCCCTCTTTTAACTTTGAGCACCTGCTCCTCCAACGGTCTCTGCACGTCCGTGGTCTAAAGTATTTGTGTGTGCATGCATGGGTTCTTTTGCAGGATGACCAGAGGCCCGTGAGAAGGAGAGGACAGAGAAATTGTGATAAAATGTCTCAATAAATGTTACATTTCTAAAATAGGTTTCCCGATAGGATGAAGGTGGAACAGTGGAAGTGGTAAGGATTAATGGGGATTCGTAAAAACAATTGGCTAACAATCTGTGCACAGACTAAATTGACATGGGGTAAGAAGCTTTGATGTTTGTTTCTTGTTAATTTAAGGGCTTCCGTTAATTTCATTACAGGGTATATTCCATAAGACTGACAGGAGTTTTTCGGGGTGCAACGTTAGCCTCCGGGATTTACAGGTAGCACACGACATTTGATATCTAAAGATTGTCATGTAAGTTTCAGGTTGTATTGGAGACATAACACTAGGTGAGTCCAGGAATGTGAAGGAGGTTCCACCCACCCCCCGACCTGTAAGGAGGAGTGCACGCTAAGGTTATTGAAAGACAGATGTGTGGGCCAAAGGTCAGGGGGCCCATCAGATCGCAGAGCCGTGCGTACCAGTTACAGAGGGTCCAAGGGAACAACACGGAGCAGCTTTCGGGTCAGGCTTTCTGACTGGAAGGGTTTTCAACTGCTACCCACCCGGGTGATTCTCACGAACCCAACCTATCGAATGTCTTAGAAGATTTTAGGGGCATACTCATAAAAAAATAAAAAGAATCCACTTTTATTTGGACAATCATTATTTCTAATATTTGGCACAGATCATTGTTGGTTACCAAAATACGTTTTTTTATGTTTTTTAACCGTTTTTGGAGTCACAAATTCACTACCGTAATGCGTCCTAAGGGGGGAAAAATTGCTTTCGTCTCAATTTATCATTATAAATAATCAAGCAGGTTTAAAAAAAATATCAGACATTTGTTAAAATATACATTAATTAATAAAATATGACAATATATAATAATTTCCTGTTAAGTAATTCAGAATATTTTATTAAAAGTGAGTGTCCGGAGTTGCAACTCTCATTACCGTTGCACCATGTTCAAAGTCCTGTAATATTCACAGAATTTTTTAAATAAAGTTATTCTGACCCATGATGCACCACAAAGAAGAGAAGACAAAAGATGGCTACAAAATAAGATTGTTTGACATCTTTTGATCATGATTACTGTTAGGTTTCTCCTTCCATATGCCTATTTTTACACTATAGGTGATCATTACCGTAATGTATAATACCTCATGTTCTTAAAAAGTTATTAATAAGATACTTTCTTGTACAGAAGAAATTAGGGAGTTCTCGCTGTTTGTGAAAAAAGTTTAGCTGAGTCATCATGGCATGCTAGAATTTTAAGCTAGCTCATGTGGATATCATTCATTACCGTAATGCGTGACTTTCATTACCGCGTAATCTGAGGCCTGTTGCGGTAATGAGAAATAAGATTACGGTGATGAACAGTGTCAGTATGCAATAATAAATAGATGAAGGAATAGGTTATTTCAACTTGTAATGTTTGTTATTATTAAACTTTCATTTTTTTAGGCTAAATCTTTAAGATAATTTATGCTAATTGATATCACCTAATGTGAAGGGCAAAAGGAAGTGAACAGAAGAGGGCGGCATCAAGAGCTAGGGTGTAAAATCATAGGCAGAAGATTTATAACAATCCGGACCTTCTAGAGGAGTATAGAAGAAAGGAAAGGGAAAGGTAGTGTCTCTCTCTTTCTCCCTCTCTTCCCCTTTCCCTCTTTTTTTCCCCTATGTCTCGGCTCTCCTTCTATACTCCTTTTTTACGCTCACACTGTACAAATACAGTATGGAGTATGTTGAAGACTTTGCTGTCTCACAAATGTTCCTATTGATATTTTATTTTAACAGGTATCAGAAGCGCAAGGAAAAAGGTTTGTTAAAGGCAGCTGCAGATTTGACACCCAGGCAGCTGCAAAAACAGCGAAAAAAATGGAGGGAAAATTCTAACCGATATAATAAAAAGAAACAAACAGTTCAACACATACTAAATGAAACCCCTCCCTCAGATGACAGTGTGAACGAAATCAACCCTCAGCCTCAACCACAACCTTGTAAAAGGATCATCCAACCAAAGAACATAAACTCTAATCAGCCGTCTGCAACATCAACACCAAAGCGGAAAAAAACAACCAAATTAAGAGAAAAACTAAGGAAGGCACAACAAATTATCAGTGACAAAAAAAAGAACTAAATTGTCTGAGGAAAAAACTAAAACGAATGGAGGAACACAGGTCCACAGTTCTACTTACAAGTCGAGCCAAACAGAGGAGAGAGAACCGCAAAAAGCAGTGTGAGAGAAGCCAAAGAAGAAAGATGAGTGACAATGTCAGACTGTTCCTAAACAGAGATGATGTGTCCACATTAATAAATGGTAAAGCTGGGGAAGTCAGGAAGGGTGGACAAATTTACAGGAAGAGGTTCCTCTCAGACACCATGGGAAATCTCCACAAGAGATTTCTTAAAGAGAACCCAGGGCTCAATGTGTCCCGCTCCCAGAAGCTGAAGCCCTTCTGGATAGTGAGACCAAAGATCACAGACAGAGAAACATGTGCCTGCAAAATTCATGAAAATTTTTCAAGTAAAGTTAAAAAAATGCACCATCTTGGAATGATACATACATTATCTGTTACTGATGTAGTGGCTTCATCCGTCTGTGATTCAGAAAACATTGATTGCATGTATGGTAGATGTGAAGCCTGCAAAGATCTTACTTTCCCTGTCACCGTGGATCCAACAACAAAAAACAACATCATATCTTGGACTGAGTGGACAACAAGGTCAAGAACAGTAACAAAGAAACTGCAGGATGGCACTACAACTGAGATTGATATCAAAACCACATCCCTGGAGAAGAAAGTAGCTAGTATTGAAAAACTCGTAGAGCTAACAAAGTTGGAACTGCCACGGAACTCTACTCATTTGTACAACATTTGGCACCAGTTCACTCGTCTCAAGAAACTGAAAGAAAATTTGACCCAGCATGATGTTGTAGTCCATGTTGATTACAGTGAAAACTACACCTGCAAATGGAGCAAGGAAATAAAAGACACTCACTTTGGTGGATCCCACCAACAAGTCACACTCCATACAGGGGTGTTATACTACGCTCGTGGTCAAGCCGAATCCTTTGCTACTGTGTCTGCCAGTTTACAGCACGATGCTGTTGCTACATGGGCACATTTGCAACCAGTTTTAGAGTATATAACATCAAACTACCCCCTGGCAAAAAATATCCACTTCCTTTCCGATGGACCAACATCTCAATATCGGAATAAGGTAGCATTCTACCTTACATCCACAGTGCCTTTTATGAAAGGTTTTAAGACTGTGACGTGGAACTTCACCGAGGCCTCTCATGGGAAGGGAGCTCCTGATGGAGTAGGTGGTGCTCTTAAATACCTTGCAGATCGTATGGTGGCCTATGGCACAGACATCCCAAATGCTTCTGCTCTACTAGAGAATCTGGCAAAGCACTCATCTGTTAGGCTTTTTGAAGTAACAGAGGATAATATTGCTGCGTATGGGGAACTCGTTCCTCCATTCCTGAAATCAGTCCCAGGAACTATGAAAATACACCAGGTGAGCACCCACATGTCCAACTAAACAAATTCACACTCGCTATTATCTTGCTTGACTTTTTTTTTTAACTTGATTTCATTTTTTTCTATAAATATTTTTCAATATTTTTTGTTGTAATTTTAAACAAAATATTTTTATATAGACCTGACCTTTTCATGGTTTTGCAGATAAAACTAAACATAATGTCTCCACAGGTCGTTGCTACTGAACCAGGAAATATTAGATTTCGAGAGGTCTCGTGCTTCTGTAGTCACTCTTGTGACTGCTTCTCCCCAAAAGAGTTTGTTTTCACTCAAAAGGAATCTGAAGAGACCATCAAAGTAGGAACATGGGTCCTTGTGGACTATGATGGAGACCTCTATCCTGGCACAGTAACACAGGTAGGTTTAAGACTGAATGGAAAATGGAAAGTCAAGTATTGGATTCAGATTGTCAACATGTCAACATGTAATGTGGAGGTAATGATCATGTAATAATCAAATTGTCTTTGATAAACGCAGTCGATAAACGTTTTTTTGCTTCATTAATCCAGATTGCCAGCGGTCAGTATGAGGTTGATACAATGAGCTGTGCAGGAGACAACCGCTTCTACATCCCATCAATAAGATTTGCTGGTGAGAAGGTGTGGTATTATTTGGATGACATCAAAGAAATTATTCCTGAACCACTGCCTACCTCTTCATCCGCAAGACACTTCTGTGTGGTGTCAGACATCTGGGCCAAGTACAAAAAGAAAGTCCAATGAATTATAAACTGCAATGGCATATTAAGGCAGTTGTAGATAGAAACAAAAGGATGGAAAAAATTTCCACCAAAAAAATCTCAAATTTTGTACAATGTACAATTAAATTTCTAACTTTTGAAACTCAGAAAGTTCCATATTTGTTTCTCAAAAATTTCTGATTTCAATCTCAAAATTTCATCGGTTTTTGTAGTAAATTTTTGACTTTTTGAACTCAAAACTCAGAAAGATTCTGACATTTAAAAAATATATTTTTTTGGCAGAAATTTACTCCTCTTTTTTCCTATCTACAATAGGCCTCTTACATTGTCATTTACCAGTGTTAATGAGAAGGATAAAAAAACTAGAATATTGGCTGTACTTCTGAAATATGTGATTTCTTGTATACTGGCATTGTTTCCTGTTTATCTGAGTGGGGTTTTCTATTCTTCCTTTTCACACAGTGTTGTATCACTAATAATTTGCTAGCACAAAGTTGAAAAAAACAAACGTGAATTCAGGCATTTCCCTGTTGTGTTTCCTGCTATTTAGAAGTTCAACATCTTTCTCTCTGTGCCTTTGTTCTGATGACCTATCACCTCCCTGTGCCTTGGTTGCTTTTGCATTTACCCTAAATCCAACTCATTGTTTTCCATTGTCTTTTGTGAATTTGTTTTGCTTCAAACAAATTCACAAATATGCGCAAATTTAAACCGTGCATTTAAAATAGCACTATTTTTATGTTGCCAATTTATTTTAAATGAATATTACTTCAGTTTGTACTCTTTCTGAACCACTGCCTACCTGTTTATCAGCAAGACACTTCCGATTCACTTCCGAATCCTTATAGCTGTTACTATAAGCACTGTGACGCAAATATGGGACTATTTTTCTGTTCAGTTTGTGTATAAAGACTTGATAAACTCAAAAAATGTTTGCAAATGTATGTTTTACTAGGGTATTTTATTGTTTGTGTAGGTAAATATTAATATAGTTATGAAGGGTTCACTACCGAAACATTGTTATTCATTACCGAGATATGTTTTTTCATTACCGCTATGTTAACTTTATGAGGATTTATTTAGATTAGTTATTTGAATTACTTTTATATTTTAATCCCTTCATGAAATGTGCCAGACCTTTTATACTATGGTTGTATTATTTTTTCAATGTAATGATTTGATACAAAATCACAATCAAAATTGACTTTGAAATTTGCATAACTGTTACGGTGATGAAATGATTTTTTGCAGTAAAATAAAAAGTTTTTTTTAAAATGCCTATTTTTGTTTATATCTGTCTCTCTGTGCACACTGAAGTCCTTGGTGTCCAAAAAATGTGAAAAAAAAGGTTTTGTGGTTTCAAATTTCTTCATGGAAATTGTGTTACAGTAATGAATATATTTGCCAAAAGTTAGAATAAAATGTTTAAAAAATACCTAGAAAATGTGCATATAGATTATAATTTTACAGTGAAAAGTAAAATTAGGATCTACTTTATAAAAAGTGAATGTTTTTGTGTGTACATTATGTTTTTTAATTTTTGCTTCACGTTGGACCATGTTTGTGAGAATCACCCACCCGTGCCATCCGGCTACGGGGCAGCTCGACGCGCCGAGCCACTCATGAATGAGGCTGCTGGATTTTTATTTTTGTTTCCGTTTTTTATTTTTAATAAAAGATTAACATACAGTTCGGTGGAGACCGCGGTTGGGACAATGATTCTATAAACCATTATCTTTAAGGGCGAGAAGAAGACATCTATCTCTGAGACACAAGACATCATGACAACAATTGAATGCATTGTGTAAAAAAATAATTTTTGTAATCACTGCATTTGTCTTATAAGTTCCATATTCCTAAGATTTTGAATATTAGTATTGTTAGGATCTTGGTTATGCATTGCATAATAATTTGGTCTTTATTCTGTGGTTTGATCAGAGTGTAGTGCTTTCACAGGTTATATTAAATTCTGAAAAGACATTTTGTTAATCTAGTTTAAGACTCCTAGAGTCGCATTTAGCTCATATAACAGTTTCTTGGTAGTTGCAAAGATATAGGCTTTTAGCTACTAGATAAAGGTGCTTACTTTTATTGGTTCTAGTATGCTTAAGATTCAGATAGGATTAGTAGCTTATTAGTTTATACTTGGGTTATCTTACTTTTAAGTGGTAAATTTGAACTTAATTTGATTTCACAAGTCGCCAACAGAGGGGACAGTGGGTTGCAATATTGCATCTTATCATTTACATTTTGTTTAAAGGTTTCAAGACATAAACCTAGTCTAGCCTAGTTTTTGGTTTGATCTGTAGGATCAAAACAGAGGGAATTGTTGAGAAAAATATCTTAGGCAGTAAGGTATGTCTCCCTCCTGTTGCTGGGGAGAATAACACATGCAGCTTTAGGTTTATTGCAGGAGGGGGTGGGTCAGAAAGAGAGTTCCTTTGTTCGAAACAGATTCTCCTCCCTAAAAAACATGGGAGGGTCTCACCCTTAAAAAGATGTGTTCAGACCACGAGGACACCATATAATGAACACTACAAATGATAATGTAATACTCTGTCTCCATATTTAATTTCCAATAAATTAAATATGCATATTGCAATGTTTTACCTCTGATCAACGTATTCCTCATTTACTACCAAATCTGGAACCAGGGTAAGATGGGCCTTTAATAAATATGCAGGAGCAGGCTGGTGTACTTAATCTATCACCACCAAACCCCACAAAACCCACCAAAAAACCAAAGTAAAACAACTATATACACAATATTTACACACACCCCGTGCGAAAGGATAGAAAAAAGTAAGAAAAACCACTCAAACAGAGTTTTTTTCACTCGCTCTCTCTTCCGCTCCTTCACACTCACTCCTCCCACAGGAAGAAGAAGAAGTGGAAGTTCATTGTCACAACTGGTGGCAACTGATGGGGAGTTGCCCTGTGTTATGGTAAGAGTGTTAATTGATTCATTTTATTTGGATCGGGCTGATCCTGTGATAAATGTTTGGTTTGTGTCCATGTTAAAAAATAATCAATAACAAGTAAGACAATACCACGAGTTGCTGCTCGTATGAGTAAAAGACACGGATAAAATGTAACAGAATGATTGAAAACTCTTTGTAAGGTGCTAATCACGTACGCTGGTTCTCCGGGGATCAACAAGGGTTCATCTAAAGATGTTTTAGAACTGATTGATGACCATTAGTTTATATTTCAGATAGTTAGTTATAAGTAGAGTTATTAAGTGGTTTTGCTGATTTATGGTTGTGATTTATGAGCATAGACTTCCAGGCTTAGGTGTGCTTCTCTACTACTCAGTTTGGATGTATGAAAGTTCCTCATGAAAAAATAGGAGCCAGTAACAGGAAAACTGAATGAGACAAGATCTGCATGATCTGAGAACTATGGAGTAAGAGATAACCACCTGTTTAATTGTCCATTTATGTTGTTTTTGCTTGTAGCTACTAAAATTGTGGTAATTAGCATTTTTAGTATTTGATCAGATGAGACAATAAAAATAATAATTTTCATGTTGTACATTCTAATATTTATGGAAGTGATTTTAATTATATAATGTCTCTGTTTTAGAATAGTGTAAGATTGATACAAGAGAAGAGAGGAAGAGGGTGGGAAGACAGAAAGGAGATTAAATGAGAGTGGAGGAAAATAGGAACAGTGATGGAGAAAACGGTTGACGAGAAGGGAGAAAAAATTACTTAGAGTATTAATAAAGTTCAAGTGATAAAGCGTTGACATGATTTGAGTGATAAACTAACGTATTGAGTAATGTAGTGTGCAAAGTATGCTATGTAAAAAGAGTGGCTATACTCTTCCCTAGCTGTGGCAGAATGAAGAGGCAGTTTAATTGTATTTTTTCTTGTGTTTTAAAGATGTCTGTTCTGCATATAATATATCCTTTTCTCCTCTTATTTTATCCAGACCTCTGGATACCATGGCTGATGGCTCTTTAGACACAGAAGGCCTTGAAGAAACCAGAGATGATCACGTGTTGCCTTTCATTACTGGACAGACCAGGGACGTGCAGAGACCGTTGGAGGGGCAGGTGCTCAAAGTTAAAAGAGGGCACATGGGGCACGGATTTAAAACACGATACAGAAACATACCTTGCTATACATCCGGCTGAAATGTACCAACCCATACTATAAAGAATGTAACATGGAATCAAGGGCGTAGGTTTGATTTGAACTTTGATTTGAACTTTAACCCTAGGGACACTTCATTGCTCTGACATCATTGGTCCTACGCAGTATGCATGCTCCTATTTCTTTATGCTTGACTTGAGCGTCAGGGGGCGTTTCTTCTGTCTAAAGAGAAAAGCAGTATTTCTTACTACATTTATACAAATTTTATAAGCACGACACACACTAGATGCTTTTTGTTAATCTGGTGGCCTAGTGGTTAGAGCATTGATCTTGGGTCCCAGAGGTTCTGAGTTCAACTCCCACAGACTACCATTCTGGGTCCCTGAGCAAGACACTTAACCCCGATTGCTCCGCAGGCGCCGCACAGTGGCAGCCCACTGCTCACCAAGGGGATGGGTAAAGATGCAGAAGTGAATTTCTCCATTGTGAGATCAGTAAAGTTCTATTATTATTATAAATTATAAAGCAGCGCCCGATCTGATGAACGTTGAATTGAGACTTTTTTCCCACTTTGAAAAAGTTTGCAATTGAACTTACCAGCAACAGAGACCTATCAATTTTTACCATCTGCAACATTCCAAACACATTTCTTACATCATATATCTGAAGAGTAGATAACAGCTTCTCCTTACCTACATCTTCTCAGACCATTAAATTATTTCCCTAACAATAGTGAGTTGTCGATGTTTAAATGTGCAGTAAATCTTAATACATAAGGAGCATGGAGGACCCAATACTGTACTTTGAGTAAGATTGGTGACACCAAAACTGAATTGTTTCATGAGTGGTTGTCCATTTCATCACTCAAATGAGAACCACATACTATTGGTATATACTAGTAAGACTAATAAAGAACAGCAGATAAAACTTTAAGATATGTTAAGGCCTATATTAAATTAATTTTACGACCATATCAACAAATTAAATACTTTTTACTTTTTTGGTGTACCAAATTACCCTCGTAATGAAGTAATATTTTATGGATTAAGTCCCTGATGATAAGAATGGCTAGCTCCGCCCCTGGTTTGCACTAATTTACTAATAGACAGTGTGGAAATCTTTGTACAATAAAAGCAATGTAAATAGTGTTCCTCGGTTGTATTTGTCGTAATTCTAATTCTAGAAGTAGAAATAGTGAAATAAATAGCACTATCATTTTGTGAAATCCTAATTACGCTATTATAAATAAGTAAAAGTCTAAACAAAATATAGCAGTTGTTTAGGCAGCATATAGTGTTGTTGTGTTGTATATCATATAAAAGAAATATCACCTGCTATTTATACCTGAACTGCATCAGAGGGTCAACAAAAACATTAAACAATAATAGCAACGAAATATTGGTAAAAGGGAAACCCTCACCTTTTCTTTTTCAGGCAGCTGTGGCTAAGAATCAGAATTTTTAATAGTCTACAGTCTTTGCTTTTCCATCTTTCCAGCCGGCTTCAGAACTCCAGCCTGGCACAAAATATTTAGTTTTATAAAACAGATTAGGTTTCTGCTGATAAATGCATTATACTTCAGAATTAGATGCTATTTTGAGATGCTAACGTTGCTTACTTACATTTCTAAAGTTCCATAAACCAAAACTCTCTCGCCTGCTTCTTTACAGAACTGCACTCAGCAGCTTTCACCTATTTTACTGCAGATAATTAGTTTCTTAACTGGGACTAGTTCCGTAGCCTAGTATTAATTGTGGTAACCACAGTATTCCTGTATGACTCAAAACTGAAATCTCCGCTCCAAGCAAGCACGCACACGGACAGACTAGAAAACAGCCAATCAGAAAGAGGTAAGGCGGGATTTAAAGCAGTATAACCAATGACAGTGGAGTTAAACAGCACAGAGCACAGTCAAGTGTGCTGCAGATTTAAAGGGGCAGGACCACTGAGCTATATAATACACTGGAGTGCTGATTTTGCCGAAAAACTGAAGTCACTGGCCGCCATCTTGCTACTCCCTACTCTCACAGAATCCCATAGGATTTGGTTGCAACAACAAGCAGTTTTCTGGCTGAGTGAAAATATTTCACAGGTAATTCTACAGTCAGTGGATGTACTAACACTATTAACTACTAGGAAATTAGGTGCTGAAATATTTTACATGTTATTCATATTAAATATATATATATATATATATATATATATATATATATATATATAAGTATGTGTATATATGTATATATATATGTATACACATATGTAAATATATTTTTTTGTACATTGTTATTTATATATTTATAAATGTTAAACATATTATTTAAAAGAAATAATATGAGCTGTGTGAAAACGAAATTTCGTTCTGTATGCACTCTGTGTATACAAAATGACAATAAAGAAAGTCTAAGTCTAAGTCTAAGTCTAAATGAATAAAATGCAAAATATTTCAGCACATGACTTTCTCAGTACTTGATATTTTTAGAACATAACATAAAAGTATATGGCATTTGAAATTTTAAAAGTTTTAAGCTCCCCCTGAACATGAGAAAATCCTCGTTATTCGATGCTGTAGCGCACATATTCCCTAGTTACTGGAGGAAAATAGGGAGTACCAATATGGCGGCTGGTGGCTTCAAATCGACTCGTTCAAACAGACGGTGATTAGCACTCCAGTGTATTATATAGCTCAGTGGGCAGGACAGACTGGCCAGCGTGAGGCAGCGGAGCTGGGAGCTGCGAGAGAAAAAGTAGGGCAGAGTGAGGGTACGTTATGTGGATCATGTAACCAGCCACGGTAGATCTAAATTATTATTCTTTTGGACATGCACCATGCACACACACACCAACAAACACGCACACATAAAAAAAAAAAAAAAAAAAATTAAAAAAGGGCACTTTGGGCACCAAGGGGAAAAGGGGCAGGTGCTCAAGCCCCCTCCGCCCCCCCCTCTGCACGTCCCTGGGACAGACTGATTAATCCGGGTGTGTCTGACCTAACCAGCCAGATACACCTGGATTAATCAGCTTGTCCAGTGATGAAAGACAGGAAACAAAGAAGCTGCTGAAGTTCAGGAAGTAGTGGAGCTGTGCTTATAGCCCATTAGTGGGAGAAATTAATCTGCTTATTTGAGATGCACAGGCCCCTGACAGTAAGAAACATATATCATCCTTTACCTGTGGGCTTGACCGCTACTTCTTTTTTATATTAACGCAGAAAAACCTAATTCTCATAGGTATGTAGACGTGAACAGAATCAGTATTTGTTGCGATTCTTTTAAAAGGTGCGCTTCTTTTAAAAGGTGGGGGAACTCTGGTGGGGAAGACAGTCACAGGCAGGCTGCCTGACAGCTTTGCTAGGGCCCAGTGTAGGTACCAGATCTGCTCGGGTGGTCAGATCTGCTCGGGGTCCTGCGCCTGCCGATGACGTTACCATACATGATTGACTTAACGTTTGCACGATTACTCAAAACATTGTGATTGGTACGGACAACTTTTTTTCTTTTTTTTAACCTTTATTTAACCACCAATTACACAAGGTACCAGTACAAAACTGCATAAATAGCATTTACAAAAGGTGAATAAAGGATGATTGGTCCGGACAACTTCCTAAAGTAATTATAGCGGGATTGTCATTTTTTTTTCAGAGCAGGATTGCGGCTTTTAAACATGGACGCGAAGCAATTCTCTATTATCTTTCGCCTCCCGTTGACGTCACAATGTGGCAACTCCACTCAAACAAACTACTTTGTGCCCGCGGTATCTATTTGTAACGAATGCATTTTATTTAGTTAATTTACGGTGATCGTCTGACATTGTCGGTTATTTGACCAAATACCTGAGTTGTGTTATTTATTAAAAAAGCCTTGTATTTGGGAGATTCTTTAAACCAATCCCTCTGAGCAGAGGTGGGATGCTGTTGTGCATGTAAAAATTGCCTACAATAATACCTTGAAGATAAATCAAATTATGTTCATTAATATTTTACTTTTATTTTGTTGATCATACAGTTATTTCATTAGTATACATTTTTTTACGAATGAGAGAAAAATATATACATGTCTGTAAAAAGATGATTTGTTAATACTTTCAACATTTAAAAAGGGAAACATAACAAAGGGCATGTATAGTTACATAGTCGATGAGATTATATATATATATATATATATATATATATATATATCAGTGACGTGCAGTCATGGGAGGCAAGTGAGGGCAGGCCTTCCTTGTCATCATAGAAAGAAAGAAAATATATAACTAGAAACGTTCAACTTCTGAAGAAGTTGAAGAAGGCGCCCGCCTGGTGGTGCACGTAACCGTCAAAGGCAAAGCTTCCGAGTTCCTTGGTCGTAGGCTTTTATCACTTGGGGAATTTAAATCAAATCTTCTGAGTGTGAAAAGGATTTGTCTTCGTCAAAACCAGCCGACAGGAGAAGGTCTGCATCCAAGCAGCATGGAAAATTGGTGTTATTAAAACATGATTAAATACTTCAATGTAGCATGAAAAAATGAAATATGTGAATAAAAATGTTAAAGGCATTACAAACTACTAAAGGAAGTACAAACTCTGTGAAGCAGAAGTTGGTGAGACCTTCCTAGAGCTACTTCCGGTTAGCAACATGCTAAGCGTTAGCCGCTAACATGGTTGTGTCCAGTATCACCGGGTGATTGTACTCTGTTAGTTTGGTCCAAATCCTGTACTGGGAAGTTCCTCAAAAAGGGTGCCAATACTTAATGTCACCAAAGCTCACCAAAGGCCATGTGTCAGATCGGCCTCCTTTAGCAACTAAGCCTCACCAAAAAAAAAAACAGCCGACAGGAGAAGGTCTGCATCCAAGCAGCATGGAAAATTGGTGTTATTAAAACATGATTAAATACTTCAATGTAGCATGAAAAAATGAAATATGTGAATAAAAATGCTAAAGGAAGTACAAACTCTGTGAAGCAGAAGTTGGTGAGACCTTCCTAGAGCTACTTCCGGTTAGCAACATGCTAAGCGTTAGCCGCTAACATGGTTGTGTCCAGTATCACCGGGTGATTGTACTCTGTTAGTTTGGTCCAAATCCTGTACTGGGAAGTTCCTCAAAAAGGGTGCCGATACTTAATGTCACCAAAGCTTACCAAAGGCCATGTGTCAGATGCTGACACCCCACTCACAGAAAAAACTCAGTTAAATAGACGGAATGGTTAGTGCTTGGTTTGTGCACGTTTGTGCCGTTAAAATTAGCGTTTGTGCTGTTTTGGTTTTGAAGATATTAAAGAATATTTGTTAAGTTCATCTAGAGTTCACCATCCCATTATTTTGCTTTGAATCCAACCAAGCTGGTCAACTTCTTTAGTGCTTCGTTTGTGCAGGTTTGTGCCGTTAAAATTAGCGTTTATGCTGCTTTGGTTTCGCAGATAATATAAGTTTTAATTCCGGCCGGTGACGTCACCACAGGTCGCCGCTGCAAAATAAAGCGCTACATTGTTATTCCTTTGCTGGTGCTGAGCTGGAGCCAAAGCAAACCAGAGTGGTCAACTTCTTTAGTGCTGTGTTTGTGCATCTTTGTGCCGTTAAAATTAACGTTTGTGCTACTATGGTTTCGGAGATATTATGAATTTTAATTTCAGCCGATGACGTCATCCCAGACCGCCGCTTCAAAATAAAGTGCTACGTTTTTCTTTCTTTGCTGGTGCTGAGCTGGATCCAAAGCAGACCACAGTGGACTACTTTTTCAGTGCTTTGTTTGTGCAACAACAACCTTGGAATAAAATAAAATAAAGTTTTCATTAAGATTTGCAGCCCAATAGTTTTTGGGGAGCGTTAAGTTTTTGATATTTTGTGCTGAGCTCAATACACAACAAACCAAATTGGTCTATATTTTCAGGCATTTCTAATTCAATCTATATGCTTTATACTTTCAGCTGATAACACAGTAAATATATTCATAGTTGAACAATATTTCCCACTTCATGCATAAAGCCAATAAAAAGTGGAATGGTCCTTCAGCCTAATTAAAGCTTTAGCTTAGGTGGACAAAGGAACGTTTTAGGAGATCGTTCCTTACAGTGTTGTTATACTTTATAGGCTGACCAGTGTGATTTATTTTTTGCAGTTTTTCTGTTATTGATTTTAGTTTGGGTATGTTTTCTGCGTTATATAAGCCTGTATACTTTAATTGCCCTTTTGTTAGGTGCAGACACCCCCAAATCTCCCTATTGTAGAGCAATAAAGGTTTGCTATTCTAATTAATTCAGAGGAGTAATGAACTATGACTACTACGATCAACTATAACCAAGTTATTGTTTGAAAATGTTATAAACATTATACTCTCGAAGAAGAATAAACCCTTCTGATTAGGAAAAATAGACTTTATGAAAACAGTTGAACATTCTAATAAATGAAATGCCTTTTTTGGTGGCTCACTTGACATTGCTATCTAAAGTAAAGT